>NC_051425.1:28142891-28155279 GCF_015228065.2 Penaeus monodon | reverse complement strand
ACTTTTGCCGGATTTTTAATAGACCCCCAAAAAAAAAATTAATTTAAAAAATTTATATTTTTTTTTAAATTTCATTTACTTAACTTTATTATGAATATTTTACTTTTTATATTTTTATAATTTTTATCCTGAACATTTGTTGAACTGGTTTTACTATATACACTTATACACGAGGGTTCTTTTTTATTTTTACTATTTTGTTCCATAGAACTTTTATTCATTTTGTGGACAAACCTTAAAGATATTTTGATTATTATAATAAGATTTTTTTATAATAAGAAGTTTTTACTTGCAAATCTTGTGAGAATGAAAACTCAATTTCGCGGGCCGAGGTGACAATGAAAAAGCCCCCGGCCCTTCAGTCCGATCAGATCGGATCGGTTCGAGTTTCAGGCAAGTGTAGCAGCACGACCCCGCAACCTGAAGTTCACAGTTTCCCGGGTTGGGTACATCAGGTCCACAGCCGTCTGCGCCCCATTGACAGGGGGCTCCCCTCGTTCTCTGCGCACTTACACAGCGCTAGTGTACTTAAGCTGCACGAGATCAATAAGGGGGACATCGAGCAGCTGAAGAAGAAGGACCTCTCCTCCCCTCTCTCCCTGCGGTGAATCGGTCCTTACTTGGACGATTCAGAAAGAAGGGAGGAGCGTTCCGGCAAAGGCGGCGGACGGGGCGAGTAACGCCAAGAGAGTCACCATGACCTCTCGGTCGTGTGGTCTTTTGCAGGGGAGGATTAAGAGTTTACCGGGGCCCGGGCCCCATGCAATTTCGGCCTCGGCTCTTACGCGTTACGCGTTTGTTGCCACGATGCTATGTGCTTGTATGTACGAATTTTTTCGGCATTGGAAACCTTTTCACCCTTCTGGTGACCTGGCCCCCATTTTCGGGCCGTCTCGGACGTAGGCGACCTTTCCCTCCCGCAGGGGGGTGTGCGGGGGGGCCTTGAAGGCCTGCCTTACGGTGTGCATAATTTCCCATTCTTTTGCTAGGGAGGTCTGGAGACCTCTATGACTGCCACTCTTCTCTTTCGAATAGGGCGATGGGCAGGTAGGACCCCCCCTTTGTCAGGCCTTCAGCCGGGTTCTGTTAATAGCTGCACCAATTTTCCCGTCCTGTGATAAATCCCTGGAAAAAAGTTAGTTTCTCCCCTTCTGTGATGAAACTTTTGGGCTGTTTTCGGGAGGATAAGGAACTTACTGGAACAGGTACAGGCCCCCCTTTTCTCTCACTGGGGTGAAACATCCTTGGGTGTTTCAGAGAGAAGAGGGATTCATTTTAAAATCCCGCCCCTGCCTAAAAACTGCCGGAAAAAAGTTAGCTTCTCCCCTCCGTGATAAAACGTCTGTGGCCGGGCTTTTTTCAGAGGGTAAAGGGAACTGACGGGAACGGGTGCGGGACCCCCCCTTTTTTCTCACTGGGGTGAAAAAAACTTTGGGTTTTCAGAGAAAGAGGGATTCACTCTGAAAAGGGTACGGGTTTCCTTTGGAATGGAGAGGAATGCCGGGAAAAAGTGAAAGAGCTCCTTCCTTACTGAGGGAGGAGCAAAAAAGTGTTCCCATAAATGATATCCTGTAGGTGGAAGGGATCCCCTCTGGGCTACTCCCAAAGGTTGACACCTACCACGTGTTTGCCGTGCGTGGCAGCCTTTTTGCTGGGTGACGGGACTCCTGGAGGTTGAGCGATGCCGTGCACGAGTACACCCTGCGGCTAGCAACACGCCTCTTTGGTCAATCCTCTATTTGGCAAGACAGGGGGCCTAGTACCCCCGGTTAGGTCATCGGCGGGCCCTCCCTCGGGAGCCAGCAGTCATGCTGCCTTTGGACTCAACCGTCCGTGCGTGCCACTGCAAACGGCAAAATTGGGGCGCGTATACCCCTTCACACCCTGTTGCTGTTAACTTTGGGTTTTCTAACACTCAGCTTTCCCCCTTGTTGGACTCCGTGGGGGGGTGGGGGGCGTGAGGGGATGAAGACTGCCGTACAGGGAAAAAAAAAACTAAAAACCCCCCACAACAGACGACAATGACGACCCGTGCAACCCCCAGACCCGGCACCCCACCCTGAAGCCATACGTGCCCCCGGGGTGGCAAAAGAAACCCAGAGCACGGATGACACTGTCAGCCTGCTCCAAGAGGGGGGGACAAGACAAAAAAAAGCATGAAAGAACAGTCTGTCCACCAGAGAACTCTCGTGCTGGCCCCTCCAGGCCAGCACCCGACCAGGAAGGCCTCTGGGGCCCCCCCTCAGACGCCCCAAATGATGAATCAGGAGCAGCAGCTGAACCAGCCGAAACTTGGTGCCCCCACGAGCAACCCCCAAAGCCGAAAGGTGGGGCCCAAAAATGTCCAGGCCCGGAGCCCACTATGATGGAGAGTCTGGACCCCAGCCACGAAAAAACCCGGGGTTGTCGATCCGGGTTGCGCAAGATCGGGCATGATCATCATGCCCAAAGTCGGGTCACCCTTTGTTTCCGCAGGAAACAAAGGAGCTAAAAGATGGGAGGAAAGTGAGCCTCTCGACACTGAATCCGAGAAAAGGGGGGTCAAGATGGGCTATTTGGGTTTCTCAGTTTCGTATGTGGGAGGGGGATCGCATACCCCACAGGTCGGGAGGCTTCCCCTGTCAAAGGGGAAGACTCCAACCGACAAGCCCTGGTGACCATAAAAGGTAGCGCTATTTACCCTTGATCTGGGAAACGGGGGTCCCACCACTTTTTTTCACAGTGCCTGAACCACTCAGTGTTTAAAAGTGCCAAAGTACGGCACCACCAGGCTAACTGCACACCAAAAAAAATGTGGGGTCTGTCAAGGCCACACACCGGGGGTGTGCATTAAGCCCCCAAAAGAAAAAAAAGGGACACAACAGCCAAATTTCCTAACGGCCAAGAAGCTCACCCCTGGCCCCGGGCTTCTCTGTCAGGAAAGAGGGGGCCCCTAATGGCAAGGGGTTGCTAAAAAGCAACCAACTTTTTTTTTCCTGCCCCCCGGGCATCTACGTTGGGGGGGAAAAAAGCGAAAAGGTCCCGACCTTCAAAGGGAAGGAAGCTCCCCCCCCAGCCAAAACCGGGAGTTTCCCCGACAAACAGGAGTTCCCCCAAGTAAAACATTGCGAGGAACCACGGGAAAAGAAAGGTTCCCAACACCCCACAAGGCCCTCCCCAGATCCAGAAGACATTCTTCGATGAGGGGGACATGTGTCCTGTCACTGCTGTTCACGCAGTGCAGCACCTGTCCAGGACACGGAAGAGGCAGAAAAGGCGTCGAGGTCGCCATGACGACATTGAAAAAGGCTCTCCCCCCCCAGGGGCCCCAGGATAGCCTGACAGCCGAAGGAGACCTCTCAACGTAGGATTCAAAATGGAGGTCAGACCCCAAACTTCAATCCAATACAAGATGTCTCTGATTAATTCAATTATTAACTTGATTTTTCTGCAGGGGAAAGTCTGTGGTTTTCTTCTCAAGGAGTGCCACTTCCATGAAATAGTGATCAAGGAGCATTGAGTCGTCTGCTCCGGAGACATTAACGCGAACCTGTTCGCTTCCCCCGGGTTTCAGTCTACGCGCTCCCACGTACCGAGGGCAAAAGAGGCCTGATCACCCTGGTCAAAGCCAAATTCCCTGCTCCGCAATAGCCGTGCACCGCACTGTGGAAAGAAGATTTTGAACTCTTGCCCGAGATTCAGTGGCCGGGGCCCCCTAAATTGTACAATGTGTACAGCCGGCACACTGTAGACTTAGAATCAGCCAGGTATGTGCTTCCGCGCCACGACTGAGGACCAAAAGGGGGGAGACTTAAATGCACACCACCCCATCCTGGCTCCCTGCAGAGCCCGGATGCGGTGGCCATCCCCCACCCAAACGGGCTTAGACATTCCCCGAGATCGCTCTCCTCATAGCCAGGGCCACGCATGTAAAAGGAGGGGGCCTAGACCTCACCCGGCCACTGCGATCTGGTGGGAGGATCGGCTGGGTGGGCGATGAGACCGTCACTAGGACCACTATGGCACTATAACTACCCTCATGGATAGTGGCCCGCCCAAATACCCCAACCCAATCCAAGATGGAAAAAAAAGGCCAAATGGCAGGCTTCCGAGCCCCTTGGCCCGCTGTCTGAGAAACAATGAACCCCACAAGCGAAAATGGGAAGTGCTCAAGCCAAATTTTAAATCCATTTAGAGGGAGCCTCACTGACCAACCAAAACCCCGGCCCGGGGCTAGGGGTCACAAGGGCGCCTGGGATTTAAAGACGGAAATAGGGAGGGCACCACAGGGGAAATATGTTCCGAAAACATTTTTGAAGAAAAAAACCCCCCAATCTAGCCCTCCTAAGGGAGGGTGTCAGGGATCCAAAGGAAACCCAGCAGAGTCAGGCAGGAAAAAATGGGTGGAAAGGTGTGAGCCCCTTTGTCACCGTACCCCCTCTCAGAGCTATGGCAAAAGGTCAAACGAGCCACCACCGCTCAGCCCGAGATCACGCACTATGACCCCCAGTCAGAGGCCAACAGACTGGCGCCGAGTTTCCCCGTGGAATGATAGCACAGCCTGCCATCGAACTGAGGGAAAACAAAACCCTCAACCCAAAAGACTTGCTCAACCCGGAAAGGGGGCCAAACCCCCATAACTAGTCGTTTCTTTTTTCTGAGGGAACTAAGAGATGTATTAAAGCAGTTGCAACACAGCCCCCGGGGTCTGACAGGATCTCCCTATCCCCCATTTCCCACCTGGGATGGAGGTGGCTTGCATTCTTGCAACCTCCAATCCTGGGGAAAATTCCCCCTCTACCCCAAGTTGGAAAGGGCTAAACCCTATTCCCATCCCTAAACCAAGGAGCCGGGGAAGTCCACCCCCTCCTCTCCTCAGCTGTCCGGCCAAACTGCCCAAGAGGATGGTACTGAACCGTCCATGGAAAATGGGACCCCCACTGAACACCTCCCCTGGTTCACAGGGGGATGAGCACAGCGCACAGCTATTCACGTTTTTTACACAATAAAACCCGGCACATCTGTGGGAGTATTCCCTTTACCTGGAGAAGCCCTTTTTAAAATTGGGGAGTCTTCTTTTCCATTCAGGAGGCCTGATCCAAAAGGAAACAGAGGTAACTCTTGGGTTGGATAGGTGACTACTTTTTAATAAACAGCTAGAGCAAATTCCAAGGGCCCTATACAGCCATCCACTAGAGAGGGAAACGCCAAGGGTGGGGTTCTCATTTCCCGCCCTTTTTAATACATTTAAAGTCCTGTATCCTCAAAATAAACCCCCCATGGGGTGCAAGATCATTTCTATGGAGACGATCTCGCTATCATCTCCACTGCCTAAACAAAGTCCAGAGTTTCTGGAACCCGGTATCCGAGGGTGTTTCAAGACAGGAATCAGATCTCTGTAGCCAAATCCAAAAACCAGGCTCTGAACAGAGAGTTCAAGGCACAAATCGAAAAACCCGGGAATGGACTTTGGGGTGGGTTCGGGGCTACCCCTACCTTTGGGGGAAAGGGTGACCGGCCCTCTCCTTTTTGCAAGGAGGTCTACACCTGGTTGACCGCAAAATCAAAACTGTCTGTTTTTGAAGCAATGAGTGGGAAAAAGCATGGGGGGACACAGAGTACTAAGATCATTTTATGTACATGCTGTCAGGCCCCTTGTAGACATGCCTTTCCGCTCTGTTGGCATAAGAGAAAAAAAAGACCAAATGGAGACATCCAAAACGAAACCCAGGGTCATTCGGGGGGCCCCAAGGTGGGTGAAGGTCCCCAAAACCCCCTAGGGAGACAAACCCTTTTCCCCTTGGCCTCACGAATTGATCTAAAGGCGCACAATTTTATCAAAGGTCATCCGGCTCCCAGGGGAAAACAAGCCTAAGACATAATATAGTCAGACCCTAGAACAAGATAAAAGCTGTTTGCAAAAAAACTCCCGGCTGTCTACACAGCCGGGTGTTAAAACGCCCTCAGCTCAAAAACCGCTACTGGCCAAGGGGCATGGACCCCCTCACCCTGACTTTGTCGAAACTCCGCCTGGGGGACAAACCTCGTAGAGTTCTCGTCATGAGACTGGCAACAAAAAGAAAAGAATATTTTACCCTCCTAAGGGAGAAATCCAGAGGGGGGCATTCAACCATCACCCCTCCAGGCAGCAGAACATATTCACGGAGAACGGGCGATCCCCTTTACCCCCACTGCAGGCGCCGGGTTCGTAGTAAAGGGGTCCACAAAACCTGAGGGTAACAGACAACACCTCCTCGCACAGGGAGAGGCATTGCTATCGGGAGCACTGGCCAGCGTCCGTGGGGGGAGGGAAAACGTGGTCATACACAAGACTCCAAAGGGCCCCTCGACTGTCTTCCGCGCTCACCCACTGACAATATCTCCCTTCTGATACCCTCCTCACACTGGCACAGAGGGTTCTTTCCGGGTAGAAGAATCATCTGCAGCTTGCTGAGATTAGCCGAATTGGCAGGGGGATGCCCCCTAATCCCAGAAATCATCAGGCCAAAAATTACTTTTGGAGAAATGTACGGTGACGGCCCCCTCCTTCCTCCCGCAGCTTCACAGAGGGAAACAGATCCCCCCCCTCGGGCCCGCTGGTACCAGACGCCCCCCGCTATGAAACCCCTGGCACTCTTGAAAAAAACAACAGAGGTCCGAAGTCATTTTGCACAGAATTCGCCCCAGGTTACCACTGTGCATGGGAAACATCAAAAATAGAACGTGAAGAGAGGTGTTTCTGCATTGCGGGGAGCCAACGCCCACTTGTCATTTCTTAGGAATGCGTGCACACACAATTCCTAAAACAAACCCGCAGAACACGCCGTCGTGCTGGTAAAAAGATTATGCGGTGCTTACACCACGGCTAAGGAGCGCCTCTGGGAAACCCACCGCCCCGGTAAAACCCCCCAGGTCAAAAAAACAATGAACAGCCCTAAAAAAAACACCAGGCCGGGCCATAAGTAAAAGGGCCCCGGGGGAAGCCGAATTCGCAAATCTCAAAAGCAAAACAAACAGATCGCATTCCCGATCCCCTAGCAAGCAACAACAGCGCAGCACCACAGGACTCCAGTCCCTTTGCCGACTGGGACCCTGCGGCTCCCCCGTTGATCTCCGACTTAAACCCCAACACCCAGCCTCCCTTTTGGGCACTCACACCCACAAAAAAACACTCCCCAAGAGATAAGGCACCAGAAACCTCAAATTAAATGACTTCCCATCTTTTTACTATACGGGTTGTTCCAAAAAAAGAAAATAAAAAAGAAAGAACTCACTCCCAAATACAAGGGTTTACATATATATTATCTTGAAAAAATTTCTCGTTCATTCAATAAAAAGGGCAGTTATCTAGTGCATATTTTTGTTTGTCTTTTTACTACCCTTATTTCCTTTTGTTTGTCATGCACATCTGTTTACAGTTTTGCTAAGTGTAGATAAAAATGGATACTTGTTTTTGTCAAAAACTAAAAGTTTTCCTATATTATTTTCATGTTTTTAAATTGAAAAAAATGACTTGTTTTCCAACATTAATTTAATAATCAGAAAAATATGTTTTATCATTTCAAAACAACTAAAGAAAAAACGTAGAAGGGTTTTTAAAGACTGTGTCGTGGTGTGCTGAGGAACGAAATTTTTAAATTTTTAAAGTTTATTTAAAATTTTTGGTTTTATATTTTATTACATTTTTTAAACCCCTCCCGCGAAAAATATCGTAACATGATTGACGAAAAAAAGTATTTTTATTTATCTATTTTTTTTATTGCCGGGGATTTTGATTTGCTTATTAATTTTAAAATTTATTTTCGTTTTTGTAAAAAGAAAATTTAATAATTGTGAAAAATAAGGGAATAGTGGCAGCGGGCATAAAAACAACAAACCCTTATTTAAAAACCCTCTAATCCCCCGGGGCGAGAGGACTTTCTTATGTGAGGGCCCGGTTTCCCCCAAAACGTTCTTTTGGGATGATCTGTTGGCTACTGGAATTTCAGCCTTTTCCCCCAAAAACTGACATGTTCCCCAAACATTTTTCATGGGGGAGTGTAAAAATCCTTGCTGGCCGCAGGACTGCCATGTGATTTTGGTCACCGGAAAACCTTTTTAACTGCCCTTGCTTGTGTTTGGGCGTTTCCTGCCCGAATTGCTTGTTTCTGGGAGGGCCAAAGGTAGGAACGTGTTGATGGGGAAAAATATTTCTTCTACTTTCAAAAAACTTGTCTTAAAGAACTTCCTTTTTTTTTTGGCGAGTTCATGCAGAAAAGTAAATAATGATAGATAATCAAAAATAAAATATACGTATAGGCCTATCTGTAAAACATATATCTCAAATAAAAATCTAAAACAAAGTTAGAAAAAATTGAAAAAGAATAGTTATGTTTACACCTGTTATCTTTATTACAATGGAGTTTCCCTACGCTTCCACATACGCTGGGCGAACTGGGGGCGACGTTGACAAGTCGCTTTTTTAAAACCCTTTTTTGTAACTTTTCTGTGAAAATTTGCTCTGATTTCTTTTCTTCACCGTCCCAGCTTGTTACGGAGCTGTAGGTCTTGATATGAATTTTAGCTGCTTGGGTAAAGGGGGCATCGGAACGAGGGGGGTCTTTCGGGCCCCCCTTTTCCCCCCCACCTTTTTACCTGTATCCCATCAAGCGGGAATCCCCGCCTCTCTGTTATTTCACGGGGAGAGAAATTACTTTCCTTTACCCCCAAGGTGCGATTTCTTTTGTAATTTCAGATTCCTTGCGTCCACTTGTAAAAAGGGTGTCAGCTTAGCAGCCTGTTTTCACCCCCATTTCCCATATGTTATAAGTCAATACCTCGGGCATATATTTTTTCTTGTTTAGCATACTTGGTTTTTCGCGAAAAAAATAGTCTGGACTTTATGAAAAATTTTATTAGAGTTCTTTCTTAAACTACTCAGGGTTCCGGGGGGACAAAAAGCGTTTTTTGTTGACTTTTCACACACACACCACGGGGAAAAAAGTATTTCATCGTAAAAATTTAGATTATATATCCAACTTTAAAAAGATAAAGGGAAAAATAAAATTGCATGCTTTTCACCCTCCTTGGAACCACCAGCTAGTATTGCTCGAAAAGAAACAAACAAAAAAAATTTTTTCCCTCAGCTGGTCGAATGCGACTCCCCAAAAAACGCACAACTTACGGGATAATAAAAGCGAAAAATAGGGCAGATTTTAACCAAGTTAAAAGATTCGAATAAACGAAAAATTAAAATAAGTTTTACCTACCATACCAAATACTGACTTTTTCTGTAAACATGTCACCACGCACACACATACACACACGTACGCACCTGAAAATATCTACTTATTTTGTAGCGTACTGCGGTTTTTGCAGTAAAGAAAAAGTAATGTAGCATGTTTTTATTTATTGAACGTGTTTTAGTGTTTGGTTCTGGCGAAAAGGAGTCACCCCCTTATTTTGTTAGCCGTTGCCAGATGGTGCAGCAACAAAAACCATTCAAAAGGTATCAGCAAATCGAAAAATTTTTTTTGATACAGCTCCCTACTAGTTTTTTAAAGCATGAAGCTTTTTAAATTTTCAAGAAATAGCAGTTAATTGTACTTGCTGGTTAAAAGAAGGGGAAGAGCCCCCTCACCCGCGGTGTTGCCTTTTCGTAGACAAAAAATTCCAGGAAATCGCTTAAAAAATATCCCACTACAAGTCAATGATTTTTAATACTACATTTTGTTACACTTTTTAAAGAAACAAATGTGAAATGGTTTACGTATTTCCAAAAATAGATACTAAACACTTGGTCATTTATATACTACCAATCACACTCTTTCTTACAAACCCTAGGGTTTTTTCCCCCCCTTCATTTTATTTTTTCATAGAAATGACTGCCAGAGTACAAAAATGGGACCCAGCAAGTGTACTGAAAAGTAAATTTCCCCAACTATACACCCCTCGCAAAAACCCCACTCGTTTTTCCCCCAACCTCCGCCCTTTTCCTTCTCTAGGGGCCCGACCTGACCCCCAAAAGATATATATATAATATATATAGATAAATATATATATAATAAATATATATAATTTTAATAATATATATATGCATATATCCATATGTTTCTGTTGTACATAAATATAATATATATATATTATATATATATATATAATATGTGTGTTTGTGTGGTGTTTTGTGTGTGTGTTTTGTTGGTGTGGTGGTGTGTGTGTGTGTGTGTGGGGTGTTTTGTGTGTGTGTGGTTGTGTGTGTGTGTTGGGTGGTGTGTGTCCACACACAAAAATATAATATATTATATATTATAATATATATTATATATATATATTTATTTTAACCGATGCATATACATAACACATTTTTGGGTTATATTATGTTATTACAATTTATCAAAGATAACCCTCTTCCGGTTGAACTATGGTAAAAAAAATCCACAATGAAAAAAATGCAGGTCTCTCCTCTCCCCTCCCCTCTCCTCTCTCTATATAATAATATATATTATATATATTATATATATATATATATATACATATTATTATATACTATACTATCTATCTCAATATGTGTGTGTGTGTTATGGTGAACAAATTAGTACACACACAGCCACACACACACACCACAAAACACCCCAACACACACACACACACACACACCCCCCACACACACACACACACACACACACATACATATACTATAAATATATATATTATATATATATATATAAAATATATACATATACTTTAAAATATTTTTAACATATCATTAATATACATATTTATATATAATTATATATATAATGTATATATATACAATGATATAAATACATAAATAATTATATATATATATATATTATAAATATAACATAACATAATATATACATATAAATAAATAAAATTAATATAAATATTATTATAATATATATATATATATTATAATATATATAATATATATGTACATACATACATCCATATTATTGAGCGCCGGGAGGTTGGGAGCGCCGCTGTACCAAATGTGAGCGGACTGAGTGGTCTTGGGGTGGGGGGTCAATGAAAGGGGTTTTTCCTTGCGGGTTTATTTTTTGAAGACTAGTATGAGACCCCCAAGAGACCCCGTGCCCCCCGGGTCGAGGACGAGCGGGTGGAGCTGGACCCTATGTGGCTTGGGCGTCTGCCGTTCTCTCCCTCTCTGTCTTACAACGGTTCTTTTATGGGACGGTTCCCTTTGTGGGGGATGTTTCTCTTGTGCAAAAAAAGAAACCGGGGGGCAAATGCTCCCATCCAAAGGGAAGGGGGATGCCGGACAAGGTTGAAGTGTACCATCCGGCCCTTGTACGTACTGTTACCGTATAATTTAATATAGTACACCAACACACACCACACACACACACACACACACACAAACTACCAACACACCACACACAAACACACACACCCCACACAAACCACAACACAACACACACACACACACACACCCACACACACACACCCCCCACCACACACACACACACACACACACACACACACACACACATTCACGCACACACATTCACACACACATATGCAGTACATATATACATATATATACACACAAATATACTTATATATATTTCGATATATACGTATATATACACACCACAGAAAACAAAACAACACACACACACACCCACCACCACACACCCCAACCCACACCCCAAACACACACCACACACACACACGCACTAAAAACCCCCACACTAAAACACACACACCACCACACCCCACCACACCCCACACACACACCCACACACACAACCCACCCCACAACACACACCACAAAACAATTCCCCACACACATTCACAAACATCGTACATATATCAAAATATACACCAAATATACTTAATTTTATTTTGATATATACGTATATAATGTATTTATAATATAAAAAATATTTATATATATATATATATATATTTATTATAATTATTATTAAAATTTATATATAGGGGAGCGGGGGGGCCGAATGGGTTAAACGTCGGACCAAAACTGTCACGACGGGAATCTGGTTGAGGGTTCGAGTCACCGGGCCCGGGGCGTTGTTTCCCTAGGCAAGGGAAATTACCTCGATTGCCTACCCAGCCACTGGGGGCCAAGCCAGCCCCAATCGTGCCCCGGGTAAATAGAGATGGTGACCATAAAAAAAAAAAAAAAAAAAAAAAAAAAAAAAAAAAAAAAAAAAACCGGCGGGAAGGCCCAAAGGAAAAACCCCGCTCTAAATTGTAAGAAAAAATCATGGTAAAGGGCCCCTGACGTCAAGGGTGCGTGGCCCAATGGTTAGGCGTCGGGCTCAAAGACTTTCCGACGGGAAACCGAATTCAAGGGGGTTTTGATCACCGACCGCCGGTTGTTCCCTGGGCAAGGGAAATTTTACCCTTTATTGCCTCCTACCCT
>NC_051425.1:28126985-28142791 GCF_015228065.2 Penaeus monodon | reverse complement strand
ATTTCTTTTTACATGTTTTTTTCTGTTTGCCCCACCATTTGGCAGCGGGAGACAGTGTCACCTTTTGTGTCGGGGGTTTTTTTTTTGCCACCCGGAGGCAGTTGGTTCGGGTGGCCCGTGGTCGGGGCCCTTGCACGGGCGTCATTGTCGTCTGTCTGGGGGGGTTTTTTTTTTTTTCCAGTACTTGGCAGGCTTCACCCACTCACGCCCCCACCCACCACGGAGTCCAACAAGGGGAAGCTGAGTGTTAGAACCAATGTCTAACAGCAACAGGGGTGATGAGTGGATATACGCAGCCAATTAGCCGTTTGAACGCACGGACGGTGTGAGTACCAACGGCAGCATGACTGCTCGTCTCCCGAGGGAGACCAGCCGATTGACCTGACCGGGCTACAATCAGGCCGCCTGTTTTCCCAGAATAGGGGTTTGACCAAAGAGGCGTGTTGCTAGCCGCAGGGGGTACCGGCACGGCATCGCTCAACCTCCAGGAGTCCCGTCACCCAGCAAAAAGGCTGCCACGCACGGCAAACACGTGGGAGGTGTCAACCTTTGGGAGTAGCCCAGAGGGGATGCCCTTCCACCTACAGGATATCATTGATGGGAACATGGCCTGCTGTACACGTTGTACAATTTCAGGGGTCCCCCGGCCAATTTTGAATCTCGACGGCAAGAGATTCAACATCTTCTCCACAGTGGGTGCATCGGCTATTCGGAGCGGGGAATTGTGCCCACCAGGGTCATCAGGCCTTTTTTGCCAGGAAAAGTGGCAGCGCGTAGACGTGAACCCTGAGAAGCGAACAGTTCCGCTGAAAATGTTCCGGGAGATGACGATGTCAAGCCCCTTTTGATCGCCTATTGCGTGGAGGTGGCATCCTTGAGGAGAAGCCAAGATGTTCCATGCAGATACTTAGTTTGCGTGTCTAGTTACTAATGATAGTTAATCAGAGACATGTCACTTTCGGGGACGGTCGGAGTTGACAACTCCATTGTGAGATCCTCACTGCTTGAGGCTTTTTTTCGGCTGTCAGGTACCCCTGGCCACTGGGGGGTGGAGAGCTTTGGTAGCTCTATTTTTCGTTTTGGCTTTTTCTGGGCCAGGATGTTTCTGTGCATTGGCGGGCCTTTGCCTGGGCGGGCCAGCTTCTTTATGGGCTTGGGGCATGAATCAGCCGGTTGGCTCTGCCTGTGGGGGCATAGCCTGGTGGGCTCTGCCTTGGGGGCATACCCTGGTTGGGAGGGGAGGGGAGTCTCGACCTGGCTGGGGGAAAAGAGGATTGGGTGTTTGGCCTTTCCATTTTCCCTTCCCTTTATGTTTTTCCGGTCTGTTTAAGATTCGTCATGGAAACATGATCCTTATCCGCCCTCCTGGGTCCTGGACAGGGTATGCCACTGCTGGCCCACAGCAGTATCAGGATGAATGTCCCCCTCTCGAAGAACAGTCTTCGGGGTTTGGGGGGGACCATTGGTGCTGTTGGAACCTTTCTTCCTGGGTTTCCTCTGCCTGCTTTATTGGGGGAAATCCTGTTTTTGGGGGAGATCTCGGTTTCGGCGGGGGGAAAGTTTCCTTCCCCTCTTAGGGGGCGGGAACCCTTTTTCGCTTTTGTTCCCCCCCCAGCGAGGTGTGGGGGGGCAGGCCCCAAAGTTGGTCGCTTTTGGCAACCTTTTGCCGTTTAGGGCCCCCCTTTTTCTGACAGAGCAAGCCAGGCCCCGGGGCGTGATGCCTCTTGGCACAATTGGGAATTGGCTGTTGTGTCCTTTTTTCTTTCTTTATGGCCTTGATCCCAACCCAGTTTGTGGCTTTGCTACAGGAACCACTTTTTGGTTGGGCTGTAATTTAGCTGGTGGTGTCCGTACTTTGGCATTTGGGAAAAACACCGAAGTGGTTCAGGCCATAAGGGTAGGTTGTAGGTACCCCATTTCCCCAGATCAAGGGTGGAGCTTGGGGTTACCTTTCAGGTACCGGGGGTTGGGGTTGGAGTTTTTCCCCTTCGACAACGGGAACCTCCACGACCGTGGGTGTGAGTTATCATCCACATCGTTGAGACGAGAAGCCAAGTGCACCATCTTGACTTTTTCTCCTCGGGGTTCAGTGGCGGGGGCTCACTTTCCCCCCCTTTTTTTAACTCCTTTGTCTCCTGCGGGAAAACCCAAAGGGTGGTTTGATCTTTGGGCAGTGATCATGCCCTGACTCGCGCAACCCGGATGACAGCCGGATTTTACGCTGGCTCTCCAATGCCCTTACCATCTGGTGGGGCATTGTGAAGCCTTCGGGTTTAAGGGGACTTGAATTGGGGGAAAAAACCCCTTGGGGGGTCCAGACTCGCCACAGAGTCGGACCCGGCCTGGGGCCGTTTGGGGTCGCCCTTTGGGGCTTTGGGGTTTTGCTCGTGGAGGCACCCGCTGTTTGGCTGGTTCGCTGGTGCCCCGATTCAGCAGGGGGGCGTCTGAGGGGGGCTCAGAGACCTTCCTGGTTGGGGTGGCCTGGAGGGGCCAGCACGAGAGTCCATCTGTTGGACAATCTGATGGACAGACATGTTTGTACCTGATTTGTTTGTCTTGTTGCCCCTTGGCAGCAGGCAGACAGGTATCCTGGTCGGGGGGTTTTTTTGCCACCGGAGGCACGTTTTAAGGTTCAGGGGGGCCGTGGTCTGGGCCTTGCAGGGCGTAACAGTAAGGTCTGTTGTGGGGGGGTTTTGGTTTAGTTTTTCCCTAATTGGCAGTGTTCATCCCCTCAGCCCCCACCCACCCCGGGGTCCAAAAAAGGGGAAGCGAGTGCTAGAACCAATGTCTAAAAGAACGGGGTGAGAGTGAATTAGCAGCCAGTCAAAACCCATTGCCCTGGTACACACGGGGTGGGGACCCAAAGGCAGTAGGGCTGCTTGACCCTAGCCTCCCCAGGGAGACCCGCCGATTGACCGGGCCGGGCCTGGATCAGGCCCCTGTCTTTCCAGAAAGAGGGCCAAAGAGGCGTGTTGCAGCCCCAGGGCGTACTCGTTTCACGGCATCGCTCAACCCCCGGACCCCGTCTCCCAGCTCACAAAGGGTGCCACGCACGGCAAACCGTGGGAGGGTAAAAACCTCGGGGGGAATCCCAGAGGGGGTGCCTTCCACCTACAGGAATCATTGCGGGAACATTCTGCTCCCCCCTCAGTGAGGAAGGGAGCTTTTTTACTTTTTCCAGGCAGTTCCCCTCCGTCTCGGGGGGACCGTCCCCCTTTTTTAAATGAAAACCCCCTTTTCTCTGAAACGCCAAAGGTTTTTTTCACCCCATTGAGAAAAGAGGGGGGGGGCCTGCACCGTTCCCGTCAGTTCCCATCCCTCTGAAAAACAGCCGGGCCCCAGACTGTTTCACCACAGTGAGGGAGAGAAATTAAAAATTTTTCCAGGAGGGGCCTATGGGGCGGTTTTGAGGTGGAACCCTCTTCTCTCTGAAACACCAAAGGATTTTCACCTCAGTGAGAGAAGGGTGGGGTTTTGTACCTGTTCCCAGTAAGCTCCCTTTTCCCCCCCGGAAACAGCCAACCCCAGCGGGTTTTCCCTCGCAGTGAGGGGGAGGAGGATTTTTTTTTAGGCAGTCTTTTGGGGAGGGTGAGTTTTAAAGTGAATCCCTCTTTTTTCTCTGAAACACCCAAAGTTTTTACCTCAGGAGAGTAGAGGGGGCCCGTACCTGTTCCTAAGTTCCCCCATCCCTCTGAAATAGTCAACCCCAGACTATTTCATCAAGGAGGGAGAAAGACTAACTTTTACCAGGTACTCCTATCACGGGAAATTGAGTTTGTCTAGCAAATGCATTAGGACAGAACCGGTGAAGGCCTGACAAGGGGGCCCACCGCCTATCGCCCTATTGAAAGAAAAAGAGTGGCAGTCATCAGTGGTTTTTTTTTGCCAGACCAATCCCTAACAAAAGAATGGGGAACTTAGCACACCGTAAGGCAGGCCTTCTAAGGCCCCCCCCGACAACCCTCCCCTGCGGGGGGTAAAGGTCTGCCCACGTCCCCAGCACGCCCCAAGATGGGGTCCAGTTTACCCGAAGGTTTTGGGACAGAGTCATCCTAATGCCCAAAATTGCATAGGAAAGAGTAGGGTAGTAGGGCACGAAGCATAGCAAGACATAGCATCGTGGCATCAAACAATGGGGGGCGCTCACCCCAGGTAACGCGGAAGAGCCGAGGCCGAGATTGCATGGGGGCCGGGCGCGGTGCATCTCTTTTAATATGCCCGTGCAAAAGCCACATGCAGGGATCATGGACATGCTAACTCTTTTGGCGTTGCTCGGCTCCACCCGCTGCCCCCCGTCCGCCACCCTTGCCGGAACCCGATCATCCCCCCTCTTGATCGCCCAATCAAGGACCGATTACCGCAGGGGAGAGAGGGGGGAGGGCCTTTTCATCTGGTCCCACTTTTTGTCTCGGCAGTTTTAAAACATAGCGCTGGAAAGCGCGAGGGAACGAGGGGACCCCGCTGTCCAATGAGCGCAGACGGGGCGTGGGCCCCTGTGACCCAACCTGGGAAACTACGCTGAACTTCAGGTTGCGGGGTCGTGCTGCTACACTTGCCTGAAACTCGAACCGATCCGATCTGATCGGACTGAAGGGCCGGGGGCTTTTTCATTGTCACCTCGGCCCGCGAAATTGAGTTTTCATTCTCACAAGATTTGCAAGTAAAAACTTCTTTTTATAAAAAATCTTATTATAATAATCAAAATATCTTTAAGGTTTGTCCACAAAATGAATAAAAGTTCTATGGAACAAAATAGTAAAAATAAAAAAGAACCATCGTGTATAAGTGTATATAGTAAAACCAGTTCAACAAATGTTCAGGATAAAAATTATAAAAATATAAAATGTAAAATATTCATAATAAAGTTAAGATAAATGATAATAAATAAGATTAAAAAGATAAACCTTTTTCAAATTAATTTTCTTTTTGGTGGCTATTTAAAAACCGGCAAATTTCGTCAAGCACGAGAAAAAAAAGTTTTTTAAAAAACAACCCTTGTTGCCGCAGTTCCTCGCCCCGATGGGCATTTCATGTGGAATAAAAAAAGGGTTTTGGGGGGGTTTTTAAGAGGGGCGTTTCGAGGCTGGAACTCCTTGGGAGCGAGGGTGACGCCGTCCTTTACCCCGTAAGGGGGGGACTGAAGACATAGTAGAGGACCTAGGGGACAGGCGGTTCACTACTGATAAGGTTTTGGAGAACGAGCATCTATGTGCGGGGTTGCACAGGGAAAATGCGGAGGATATGGGAAGCGGGGAAAGGGACTATCGGCCGGAGAAAAAATGCTTTTAAAGGGTTAAAATCAGAGAGCAGTTTGATTAAGGAGCATTCCACCAGTCTGGGGGAGTGGACACCAGCGGAAGGAAAGAAAAATTCGGCCCCGCTGACCAATCCACCTGATTGCTTGTGCCCCACTGATGGCAAAAAGAGGGCGTTGTTTTTATGTCCCTGGATACAGCATAACTTATGTAGAGACAGATGCTTAATGAGATGGCGCTTGTCCCGCCAAAGTACTGCTTATCACAGAAGCACAAAAAAACAGCATAGGTGCCCACCTGCGAAGTAGAGGGGAGGGCGGGTGTGGAAGATTTTTTTTTTTGCGAGGAGAGATTTCACCTGGCGACAGATCAGCATGAAACGGAGAGAGAAAAAGTTTCCTCAGTGTAGGGCAGACTGAGGATGGGTAGGTAAGGATATTTTTAGAAGAGGAGTAGTGGTAGAAGGTACGCTGTTTCCTGAATAATGCGACTTTGGGAGAAAATTACTAGGGTAGCCCATTTTTGGGGGACGCAGGAGGTCAATCCAGGTACTAAGGGTCACAGTTTGCAGAGGAACAGCAACACCTCTCTTACATGGAGAGGATGGTACAAAGAAAAAGTGTATGCCACAGTTGCGCAATTGTATTTCAGCATTCTTGCCGGGTCTCACTTTTGTACATCTGGCAGCCACTTCAGTGTAAACATAGAGTAAATAGTATTTTATGAATGAGGCAAAAACCTTGGGCTTTTTGTAACAAGGAGTGTGTTTGATGGAATATAGAACAAGGTATTAGTATCTATTTTTGGAAACTATGTAGGCCATTTCATCTTCGTTTTCTTCAAAAAAAAGTGATAATAAACCATGTAGTATTAGCTATCATTGATTTTGTTGTGGAATATTTTGTAAAAAAGCGATTTTCCTGGACTATTTTGTTTATCGATATGTCAACACCTATGGAGGTGAGGCAGTATGCCCCCCTATTTCAACACAATAATATTCAATTATATCTGCATATTTCTTGAAACATGAAACGCTTCAGTCTTTAAACATCTATGTACGGCAGCTAAAAAAAAAAAAAAAAAAAAAATACAAAATCGTTGATACCTTTGTAAAATGCTTCTCGTGGGCCGTGGCTATACCATCTAGTAGCGGCTAATCGAACTAATTGAAGTGACCGGGTTTTTTCTTTTTGCTACCAAACACTGATAAAATATATAGAAAAACAATACTATATTTTTTTCATTGTAGAACACAATTTGGACGCAAAACGAGTAGGGTTCAGTGATAAAGAGGGATTATCTTTGTGTGTGTAGGTGTGTGGGGAAGTGTAGTGGTTTGTAGTGTGTGTGTAAGGGGTTTTTGTAGTGTGTGTGTGTTTTGGGTGGTGTGTGTTTTTGTGTTTGTTGGGTGTGTTTTTGTGTGTGTGTGTGTGTTTTTGTGTCGATGTAGCATATACATAAGTACCAAAGCCCACGTGGCTGTTTCCCAACATGGCTCTAAATCCCAAAAAAGAACCATTAGGTCGCGAGGGCGTAATGATGTTTTTATCGATTTCCCCCTGACCGACAGTTCAATTTTCGCGTCCAGCGTGGAAAAGGTCAGCCTAGCCCCCCCCCTTACAACGGGGTTCAGGGGGGTCGCTGGTCCTTCGGCTGCAGCATGAACGCAAAACCCCCGGAAAAAAAAAAAACGTCGCCACTCCAAGAAATGTCTAAGAAAAAAACATAAAAGTACTTCCCCCCTTTTCTTATTTTTTTCCCTTTCCTTCTCCCATAAATGTTTTAAGCCTTTGGGTTTTTTTGGGTAAAAAGTGCTAAATGACACAAATGGCACGTTTCACACTATTTTTGACCTCAGATCGCATTACCGGTATGGTATGTGGTCAAAAAAAACATGAATATCGTAAGCTAAGTATTTAATTAATTTCTTCGGTTTTTAGAATTTATGGTTTCATCTGCAAAAATTTAACGTAAACCCCACAGGGTAAATATGGCAAAAAACATTTCGAAAGCAAAGAACCCCCGACAACCTAGCCCTCTAAGGGAGGCTTCAGGATGCCAAGGAAATCCCCAGCAGATCGGGCAGGAAAATGGTGGAAGGTTGTGAGTCCTTCATCCCCGTCCCACCCCCGAGGTATGGAAAAGGGTAAGCGACCCACCGCCCCACCCCCGAGATGAAAGCACCATGCCCCCCAGTAGAGGCCAACGGGGACTGGCGCCGAGTTCTCTGTGAAAAACGGTAGCAACAGCCTCCCAAACGAACTGGGGGCAAGAAAAGAACGTTTACAACCAGACATACTTGCTCACATCAAAAAAAAGGGGGCACCCAACCCCATAACTCGGGACATTATCTTTTTCTCTGAGGGAACTAAAGTGCTAAAAAAGCCAGTGCAACACAGCCCGGGCTCTGACAGGATTAATTACCCCATCATTTCCCACCTGGGAGGGTGGTGGTTGCATTCTTGCAACTCATAAAACAAGTCCGGGAAACTTCCACTCTACCCCAGATTTGGGAAAAGGGCACCAAGTTCCCATCCCTAAACCAAAAGGGACCCCGGGGAAGTCCCGCCCCATTCCTCCTCGCTGTCTGGCCAAGGACTCCCGAGGGGAGGGTACTAAAACCAGCTCCGAGGGAAAAAATGGGACCCCACATGAACACCTCCCGGTTCCCAGGGGCATGAACACAGCGCACAGCAAGCCACGTTTTTGGACAAAAGCACAGGCACATCGTGGCAGTACTTGACCTGGGGGAAGGTTTTTGAATTGGCAAGCCCTCTGCCTTTCAGGATACCCTGATCCAAAAAAGGAATCAGAGAAACTTTTGGCTTGGATAGGTACTATTTTGGGAAATAGAACGCCAGAGAAAAATTTTCCAAGGTCACCTATCACAGTGCATCCCATAAAAAAAGGAATGCCACAGGGGGGGGTTTCAGCCAGCCCTTTTAATACATTAATGTTCTGTACCCTCAACAAAAAACCTCCCATGGGGGCAAGATATCTCCTAGGGAGACGATCTCGCTATCTCCCACTGGACCACCTGCCAAAACAAACCCCGCTTTGTCTGGCCCTGGTATCCGAGGGGGTTTTGCAGGAAGGGGACAAAAGATCTCGACCCAAATCCAAACCCAGGGCTCTGAGAGAGATTTAAAGGCACAAGTTGAAAATCCGGGGGAATGGACTGGAGTGGGTCAGGACTACCTCTACCTTGGGGTAAGGAAGCCCGGACCCTCTTTTGCAAGGAGGTCCAGCACCGGGTTGCCCCAAAAACAAAATAAGCTGTTGTCATGAGAGCAATGAGGGGGGAAACGATAGGGGCCCCAGAACAGAGTATAAGACATTCATGTACATGCGTCGGGGGCCCTTGTAACTATCCTCCCCGCTTGTTGGCATAAGAGAAAGCATAAAGACCAACTTGGGACAGCCCAAAAAATGAACCCGCCGGGGGTCTTCTGGGTGCCCCAAGGGGGGGTGAAGGGGCCCAACCTCCTGGGAGGCAAACCTTCCCCCCTTTGGCCCCGAATGATTAAGGGCAGCACAATTCTTATCAAAGGTCATCCAGCCTCCAGGAACACAAGCAAGACAAAAATAGTAGACGCCTAAAACAAGATAACAAGCGTTTCAAACAATCATGGTGTCTCACACAGCCAGGGTGTTAATACCCCATCAGCTCAAAGAACCGCTATGGCCAAGGGCATGGATCCCCCCCCCTGACTTTGTCGAAGCCCCGGCCGTGGGCACAAACCTCGATAGAGTTCTCGGTATGAGATGGCAAGCAAAAAAAACGAATTTTGTACCCCTAGCCTAAAGGCAGAAATCCAGAGGGTATTCAACCTCACCCCTCCGGGCAGGAACATTTTACCCCAGAGGTCGGTCGACCTTACCCCACTGCAGGTGCCGGTTTTGCAGCAAGGGAGCCAAAAAAACCCATGGGGGGAACAGAAAACGCCTCCCGTTTACAGGCAGAGGCAGTTGCTATCATGGGAGCCTGAGCCCGTGAGGGAAGGACACGTGGTCATACACACAGACCCCAAAGACCCTCGACTGTTTCAGACGCTCACCCACTGACAATATTACCTTCTGACTACTACCTCACATGGCACAGAGGATTCTTGAAAGGGGTAGAAGAATCATAAAAAACTGGGTTCCCAGCCCCCATGGGGATCAGGGGAAAATGAGTTGCG
Source organism: Penaeus monodon (assembly GCF_015228065.2). Taxonomy (NCBI): domain Eukaryota; kingdom Metazoa; phylum Arthropoda; class Malacostraca; order Decapoda; family Penaeidae; genus Penaeus; species Penaeus monodon. Next base: position 28,133,355 of record NC_051425.1, on the reverse strand, counting down.
ACAGATTACCCGAAGTTGGCAGGGTATCCCCCCTAATCCCATAAATACTCGACCCGAAAATTTACTTAGAGGAAGTGACGGTGAGGGCCACCTTCCCCGCAGTTTCACAGAGAGGAAACGAGACCCCCCCCCCTCGGCCAGCTGGTACTCAGATCCCACGGCATGAATACGGCACTCTCTGAAATAAACAACAGAGGTACCGAAGTCATTGTGCACGAATGCGCCTGGGTTTACACTGGAGGCAGATCATCAAATAATAGAACGTGAAGAGAGGTGTTGCATGCATTGCGGCGAGCCGAAACCCCCACACTTTACTTTTACTTAGAGAATTCGTGCCCCCACACAATCCTAAGACAAAGCCCACAGAACACACCCGTCTACTGGTAAAGAGTTTTATGCGAGATGTTCCCCCCACGGCTACAGGAGCGCCTGGGGAAAATCCCACCCCCAGGAAGCACGAGTGTCAGATAAACAATGAGACACCCAAAAAAAAGCTGACACAGTGGGCCATAAGTAAAAGGGCCCGGGCGAAGCCAAAAACTTCCAAACTCAAGCAAGCAAGCAAACGAGATCAGCATTCCCCGATCCCCCTAGCAGAGCAGAAAAGCAGCAACACCAAAAAAGGATGCCCAGCCCTTAGCCGACTGGGGAGTTACTGGGCCCCCTTTGATCTCCGTTTCACACCAACACCCAGCCATACCTTTGGGCACTCACACCAAACAAACACCCCCCAAAGAGATAAGCCCAGAACCTCAAATAGTAAATGACTTCCCATCTTTTTACTATACGGGGGGCCCCTGGGAGGATACGTATGGTATTTCGCTCGCCGTTTTCTAACTCTCTAAAGGGGGAAATCCTGTAGCAGCACGACCCACAACCGGAAGTTAGCATATTTTCCCCCCAGGTGGGTTACATCGGGTTTCCACAGCCATGTCCGGCTCATTGGACAGTGGGCCCCCTCTTTCCCTGCGGGGTTTACAAGCGCTAGTGTATTTTAGCCGCAGAGCCTGAAACGAGATCAGACCCCCCAATCCTCTAGCAGAGCAGAAACACGCAGCACCAAAAGATGACCAGTCTTTAGGCGACTGGGGAGTCTGCCGGCCCCCCCGTTATCTCCGACTCACCCCCAACACCAGCCAACCGGGGGGCACTCACCCCCACAACAAACTTCCCCAAAGAGATAAGACCCCAGAAACCCTAAAATAGTAGATGACTTACTATATTTACTACACCATTTCATGCTGGATCAGTGGTTGTGCTGGCAGGATGGGGTGGATCAGAAATTTAAAGAGACAAGTGATAAGGTTGTCTTATAAGTGAGAGAGGGGGGTTTCTCATTTTTTTTTGTTTCGTTTTTTTACTGTTTTTTAGTCTGTTTTGTCCTTTTTTTGTGTTTTAATGTGCTAATTTTTCGTTTTATGTTTTTTTTTGCTTGGGTTTTACTAAAAAATTTTGATAATTTTAATATTTTTGAAAGCCCCCGACGTTGTAAGAAGGAAGGGAATAAGCCCTTAAAAATTTTTTTTATTTTCCCAAAGTTTAAAAACAAATAAAAAAACCCTAAAGTATAGAGAATCTGTACACCTTCCCCGGGGATTTTAAGCAGCTTCCCCATTTGGGTCTTTTGAAAAACTACATTTCACACCACATACCAAAAAAACCCCTTACGTCGCCCCTTTCCCACAATTTTTTTGATCTTGACCCCCCCCTTTTACACCTACACTCGTTCCCAACGATCAATGGGGTAGGGCATGACCTCTTTAATGGCCGGGAAAACATTGCAAATAATGGACACAAAAATTTGGACCTCCCTTCGCTTCCTTTCAAAATGTCCCACCTCCCCCGTTTTTACCGCTTCCCTTTTCTGTCTCCTTTTTTTTAAACCCCAAACCCCCCCCTTTCCCCAGTACAGGGAAGGTCGGCCCCTAAACCGAGGGGCGGGGGGTTCGCGCCTCGCCAGGAGCGAGGATGCAATTTTCGCCTGGTGGTTAGCGTGGCTGGGCACCCGGCGGGTAAGGATAGGTTCAGCCGAGTCAGCACCAGTGACAAAGTGGCGATCGGCATTACCGCACAGGCCCAGGTCCCCCATAGGGGATAGCCCCGGGGGAGTCTAAGCTTCGCATTTAAAGGGCTTTTCCTTATCTTTGTCTTCAACTGAAAAATGAAATCCAGGTGGGTTTCGAAACTGTACTCCATTTTAATAAATTTGTTTTCTGCCATGGTATAAAAACGGAAGAGTATTTTGCCTTCATAGTTTATATATATGGTATTGGTGTATAATATATTTATATGTAATGCAAAAACAACTCAAAAAACCCTTTAATGTTTGAATTTCAGATTGGGACATGGAATGTAAGAAGCTTTTTTTAAACTGGTCAGCTTGCAAATATAAAATTGGAAATGGACAGATTGAACATAATACTTTAAATATGCGAAAAAGTGGACTGGAAACGACAGTTTTTTTCAGAAGCATGTAATTTTTTACTCAGGTGGCGAAAAAAACATGCAAAAGGGGTGGCAATAGCAATAAAGAAAGAATGACAAAATTTTTTACTCGACGCGGACTCTCCCGATAGGTAATGGGGTAAAACCAAAGGCAAGAAATTTTATTTCAACATTTTTCAAGTTTTGCACAACTTCTATTCAAAGCAAGAAAAAATAGCCCCCTTTTATAAAAAATGACAGCATACAAGATTTTAAAAATAAGAAAAAAAAAATTTTAAGGGGGGGCTTCAATGCAAAAGTTGGGAGGGGTAAACACGAAAAAAAGTTTCGGGTCCTTTTTGGCTCGAAGAAAACGATCGGGGAGATCGTTTTTTCAAGGGCGAGGAAAAAGACTTTGCCATAATGAACATTGGTTTAACACCCCAATAGAAGATTTACACTTGGAAAAGTCCCGGTGATCCCAAAACAGAAACCAGATCGGGTACATTGTATAAACCAAAGATTTTGAAATGGTATAAAGCAGTGCAAAACCATCCTAGTGCTGACTGCAAAGGACCATATTTTCTTATGCCAAGTGGTGTTCGACTGAAAAAGACCAAAAAATATAAGAAAGGAACCCAAGTTGATTTTAAAATTTTTTAAAAAACCCAAAACATTGCAAATCAATTCCAGATAGAAACACAAAAAGATACAACGAATAACAATAGAAAAAAAAAACACAAGAAGGGCCCGTGTGCAAAATGGAGCCAATGAAGAAATACTAACTGAGACCCCAAGTATGGTTTTCCAAAAAGAGATAAAAAAACAAAACAGCATGGATGACAACAGAAATACTAAAAATATTGAAAAAAAAGAGGAAAATATTAAAAAAAGAACAGCAGTAAAGTACATGGAAAATTAAAAAACTTACAAAAAGAAATGTGCTAAAGCCAAAGAAGAATTGGTAAACAAACAATTTGGAGGAAATTTTGAAGACTGGCAAAAAAAAATCAACAAATATTTTACAATAAATCAAAAATATGACAAAGGCAAAGATGAAAACTGCAAACACGCACTGAAAAAAAAAACGGAAATGTAAATTTGAGAAAAAAAAAAAGTCCTAGAAGAGGGTAGAATATATTTGGGGGGTATTAATGATTGAAGCTTGTGAAGACTTGGGGCGAAAAAATTTTTGACTTGGCAAATTTGTATATAAACAGTGGTGTAATACCTAATCAAATGAGAGTCAGTTTTATAACTATTCCAAAGAAAGGAGATCTATTAAACTGTAGCAATTATAGATTTTCGCCTTTTTTGAGTCGTAACCAAAATAATTTTACGTGTACTCATGAAAAGAATAAAAAAAAAAAATTATCCCAAGTATCTTTGGGGTCAGTTTTGGTTTCAGAAAGGAAAAAGGGAAAAGGAATGCAATTTTGTTATGAGAATGTTAGCTGAAAAATCAATTGAAAGCAGAAGAACTTTTAAGTAGAATTTTGATTTTGAGAAAGCTTTTGACAGGGTTAAACACATGAAATAATGAAAGATCTGGGAAAAAAATAGGTGTAGATCAAAAAGAAGAAGGGTTTGAAACTTTGTATGGGAAAGATTTCGGTATAAACTATAGATGGTTTACTTTAAATGAATGAAAAAAAACAAAACGTGGATTTGGAAGGGTGTGTTCTAAAGCCCGACCTGTTTTACGATACAGAGTTGGTTTTGAGGAAAGTTTTCGAAGGGAAGTTTAAAAATAAAAAGGACACCTATTTTGTATACGAATTTTCTGACGATATAGTCTTAATATCTGATGAGAACAAAACCTTCAGAAAATGTTTTTAGTTTGGAAAATGACAGTGAAATCAGAGGATGAATATTAACAAAAAGAAAAACAAAGGTGATGGTGTTTAGCAAAAACAGAAATTTCCTATATTAAAATCTATTTTTGACAATGGGGAAAAAAAAAAACAAAAACAAAAATTGAATATTAGGAAGCATGATAAAAAAGGATGTCAGGTGCGACAAAGATATAAAAAAGTAGAATTTCAATTGCAAAGAAAAAATTCAGGAAAAAAAGCATTTTCGAACTCCAAAATATCATTGAAACGAGAAAAAAGATTTCTGAAAAAAGTTACATTTGTCTGTTCTCTTATAGGAAGTGAGTCAGAACCATAGTGCAGAGGAAAAGAAACTGGAAGCAATGGGAGGGGTTACCCGGGGAATGTTGAAAGGTCTGGACGGGGTTTTTGTCAAAGAAAAGGTGCTTGCAAAAGTTATAGATGAAAACAGATTTAACACTATCACTCGGAGACAAAAGAACTTTTTTGGGCATATAGTAAGGGGAAAAAGCTTTGGAAAAAAATGGGTTGGAAGGAAAAATGAGGTTCAAGACCGAGGGAGAAAGAAAAAGAAGTACTAGATAATTTGGGTTGCGCAGGGGGGATGCTTTTTGGAAAGGGGAGCTCTTCCCCTGATCAGGCAGAGAGATTTAAATGCATGGTAGCCAAAGTGAATTGACAATGCACAAGAAGAATATTATTTTTTTTTTTTTTTCTTTCTTTCTTTCTTTTTTTTTTCCTTTTCTTTTCTTTTCTTTTCTTTTTTTTTTTTTTTTTTTTTTCTTTTTTTTTTTTTTTCTTTTTTTTTTATTTTTTTTTTTATGATTTTGAAAAAGTACGTTTTTAAAAAAATATTGGGACTGGGGGGCTAAACTTTAATTATCTCAGAATACAAAAAAAACATTTCATGGATATATGTTCCTTAAACACCCCTCAGGTCTTCATCAAGCTCCGCCAGGCTGCCATTTTACAAAAGTCGTGCGTTTCCTACACCCTCGCCATTAGGTGTACCACAACAGAATCTCACAAATTGATGCAACGGTAGAACCCCAACCAGAGGCACCCGACAAAAATGGAACAGTGTTGCGGGGTCGATAAAAAAAACCCCCCACATTTTAAACAGAGAGATAGGGCGAAGGAGGGGGAGAAAGAGTGAAAGAGAGCAAGAGAAAGAAGGGGAAGGAGAGAGAGAGAGAAAGGAGAGAGAGGAGAGAGAGGGGAAGAAGAAGAAGAAGAAGAAGAAAGAGAGAGAGAGATAGGAGAGGGAAAGAAGGAAGAGAGAGTGAAAGGAGAGGGAAGAAAAAAGGGGGGGAGGAGGAGAGAGAGAGGAGGGGGGAAGGAGATAGTAGTAGATAATTTAAAATATAGGTAGAGAGAAGAGAGGGAGAGAAAGAAAAAGGGGAAGGGGGGAAAAATTGGAAAAAGGGAGAGAGAGAGATGGAAAAAAGAGAAAAGAGTAGGAGAGGGAAGAAAAAAGTAGTAATAGGGGAGAAAGGGAAAGAGAGAAGGGAGGAGGAGGAGGAGAGAGAGAGGGGGGGGGGGGGGGGGGGGAAGAAAGAGAGAGAGAAGAAAGAATGAGAAAAAGATAGGAAGAGGGGATAGAGGAGGGAAATAGATGGAGAGAGGAGGAGAGACGCGAGAGCGGGATGAAAGAGAGGGGGGGGGGGGGAAGGGGGAAAGGGAGGAAAAAGGTTGGGAAAAGGGGAAAGGGGGGGGATAAGAGAGAGGGGGGGGGGAGAAAGGGAGGGAGAAACGAGAGAGGGGGGGGAGAACGAGAGGGGAGGGAGAAGCGAGAGAGGGAGTGAGAAGCGAGAGAGGGAGGGAGAAAACGAGAGAGGGAGGGAGAGGCGTGAGAGGGGGGAGAACGAGAGAGGGAGGGAGAAGCCAGACAGGAAGGGAGAAGCGAGAGAGGGAGGGAGAAGGAAGAGGGAGGGGAAGCGAAGAGGGAGGGAGAAGCGAGAGAGGAAGGGGAGAAACGAGAGAGGTAGGGGGAAACGAAGAGGGAGGGAGAAGCGAGGGGAGGGAGGAAGAAGCGAGAGAGGGAGGGTGAAGCGAGAGGGGAGGGAAGAAGCGAGAGAGGGAGGGGGGCGAGACAGGAAGGGGAAGCGAGA
>NC_051425.1:28115280-28117780 GCF_015228065.2 Penaeus monodon | reverse complement strand
CTCCTCTCTTTCTCTTTATCTCCGTCCTTCTCCCTAATATCCCTCCCTCCTTCCTCCCTCTCCCTACCCCACACCCATCTCCCTTCTCTCTCACGTACCCCCCCACCCCTCTCGCTACACTCCCCACAAAAAAAAGAAAAAAGAAGAAAAAAAAAAAAGTAGAAAAAAAATAGAGAGAACAACCCAAAGTAATCCAACCCAATAAATCGAAACGAAGCCAGTTATCAACGGATCGGGACGAGTTGCCTATCATCACCGGCCTGAAGTTGGCGATCAGCATCAACGGATCCGAACAGTAGCCGGCAGTTAGTTAACGGAAAGCTCGCCAGAGAGCGTTTAAATGAGATAAAAAATGGAAGAAGTAAATAAAAAAAAAAGGAAGAGAGAGAGAAAGAGAAGGTTTTATCGATAGGGGCGAGGTAGATTTAGCGCTTGTTCATTACGTAAAGGGGATGTTTAACATTCCCCACTCCCACCTTCTTAGTTTTTGGAGGGGGAGGGGGGAGAGGGGGAGAGGGAGGGAGGAGGAGGAGGGGGAGGGGGTAGTGGCTGAGAGGGAGGGAGGAAGAGGAGGGGGAGGGGGGTTTGAATGGCTGAGAGGGAGGGAGGGGGAGGAGGGGGAGGGGGGTTTGAATGGCTGAGAGAGAGGGAGGAGGGGGAATGGGAGGGGGGTTTGAATGGGTGAGAGGGAGGGAGGGGGAGGAGGGGGAGGGGGGTTTGAATGGCTGAGAGAGAGGGAGGAGGGGGAATGGGAGGGGGGTTTAAATGGCTGAGAGGGAGGGAGGGGGAGGAGAGGGAGGGGGTTAAATGGCTGAGAGGGAGGGAGGGGGAGGAGGGGGAGGGGGTTTGAATGGCTGAGAGGGAGGGAGGGGGAGGGGGGGAGGGGGGTTTGAATGGCTGAGAGAGAGGGAGGAGGGGGAATGGGAGGGGGGTTTGAATGGGTGAGAGAGAGGGAGGAGGGGGATGGGAGGGGGGTTTGAATGGCTGAGAGGGAGGGAGGGGGAGGAGAGGGAGGGGGTTAAATGGCTGAGAGGGAGGGAGGGGGAGGAGGGGAGGGGGTTTGAATGGCTGAGAGGGAGGGAGGGGGAGGAGAGGGAGGGGGTTAAATGGCTGAGAGGGAGGGAGGGGGAGGAGAGGGAGGGGGTTATAAATGGCTGAGAGGGAGGGAGGGGGAGGAGAGGGAGGGGGTTAAATGGCTGAGAGGGAGGGAGGGGGAGGAGGGGGAGGGGGTTTAAATGGCTGAGAGGGAGGGAGGGGGAGGAGAGGGAGGGGGTTAAATGGCTGAGAGGGAGGGAGGGGGAGGAGGGGGAGGGGGTTTGAATGGGTGAGAGGGAGGGAGGGGGAGGAGAGGGAGGGGGTTAAATGGCTGAGAGGGAGGGAGGGGGAGGAGGGGGAGGGGGTTAAATGGCTGAGAGGGAGGGAGGGGGAGGAGAGGGAGGGGTTAAATGGCTGAGAGGGAGGGAGGGGGAGGAGGGGGGAGGGGGTTTGAATGGCTGAGAGGGAGGGAGGGGGAGGAGGGGGAGGGGGTTAAATGGCTGAGAGGGAGGGAGGGGGAGGGGGTTTGAATGGCTGAGAGGGAGGGAGGGGGAGGAGAGGGAGGGGGTTAAATGGCTGAGAGGGAGGGAGGGGGAGGAGGGGGAGGGGGTTTGTGAAATGGCTGAGAGGGAGGGAGGGGAGGAGAGGGAGGGGGTTAAATGGGTGAGAGGGAGGGAGGGGGAGGAGAGGGAGGGGGTTAAATGGCTGAGAGGGAGGGAGGGGGAGGAGAGGGAGGGGGTTAAATGGCTGAGAGGGAGGGAGGGGGAGGAGAGGGAGGGGGTTAAATGGCTGAGAGGGAGGGAGGGGGAGGAGGGGGAGGGGGTTAAATGGCTGAGAGGGAGGGAGGGGGAAGAGGGGGAGGGGGTTTGAATGGCTGAGAGGGAGGGAGGGGGAGGAGGGGGAGGAGGGGGAGGGTGTTAAATGGCTTAGAGGGAGGAGGGGGAATGGGAGGGGGGTTTGAATGGGTGAGAGGGAGGGAGGGGGAAGAGGGGGAGGAGGTTAAATGGCTACGGGAGGGAGGGGGAAGGGGGGCAAGGGGGGCTGAGTGCGAAGGAAAAGGAGGAGGAAAAGCGTTAAGAAAGTGAAAGAGAGAGAGGGAGGGAGAGTGAGGACTAAAAGACTGAGAGGGAAAGGAGAAGGAAAGATGGAGAGAGAGGGAGATTGCGTTGGAGAGTTGGAGGGAAGGTGGAGGAACGACAACAGAGAATTGATTTGGAAGTTTAGGGGGGTAAGATGAGGGGGGGGGGCGGTATTCGAGGCGTAGGGGGGGGTGAGTGGGAGGAGAAGGAATAAAAAAGAATTTGATGAAAGCAAGAATATGAGAAAGGGAGATTAGGAGAAGTAACAGTACAAAAAAGAAAAAAAAAGAAGAAGAAGAAGGAAAAGAAACAGAAATAGGAGAAATGCAGGAAAGGATGAAAAGGGAAGAGGAAAATTGGTAATAATGATAGTAGAAAGGAGAAGG
>NC_051425.1:28100280-28105280 GCF_015228065.2 Penaeus monodon | reverse complement strand
TTAATCATTATTATTATTATTATTATTATTATTATTATTATTATTACTATTATCATCTGACATTTCATGCTTATTTTTTATTTTTATTTTATTTTTATTATTTTTTTTTTTTTGTATTTTGAAACTAAAATGCAGCATTCTTTTACATTTTTTTCGCTTTTAACACTACTTTATTTTTTCACACTCGGCAAATCAGAAAGCTCCAGAATCCAGGTGAATTGCCACTTTTCTTTTATTTCCTGAAATTGAACTCAATTTTTTTGTTTTTTTTTGCGATCCTGGATGAAATGTGGGTGTCAAACTCCATTTTCCCGGGGTTGCAAGTGATGAACAGAGAGAGAGAGAGAGAGAGAGAGAGAGAGAGAGAGAGAGAGAGAGAGAGAGAGAGAGAGAGAGAGAGAGAGAGAGAGAGAGAGAAAGTGAGAAAGTGAGAGCGCACAACCCTTATGACCTCATGACCATGCAAGAGCGCTTCCATGAACAATACGATAAAGATACGATTACCATGATTGATATATATGATTAATTGATTGATTAATTGTTAAAGATACTTCCTTGGCGCCGAGATTGACCCAAGGAAGTCACAAACGTCTTGCCTAAACACAACTTTCTTTAATTCCATATCTTATTCTTAATAATCTGAATCACCTGTCATCTATATATCGATTTTTGGGTTAATTTTAAATAAAAAGATTAATGCTTACTCACATTTGACTATAGCGGATAAATGTTTCAGGTTTGGCACGAGGCGACACAGATTTTATTTCACATTATGATTTTCTTCTTATTTAAAACTTGCATAATGAATGCATAACGTGATTTGCTTATATAAAGAATAGTTATACCAAGACGGTTGCGTTAAGCCTAATATTAATACTGTATAAATTTTCCAGTTTGTCATGATGTGAGTGAGGTACATACATCGTGTAAATTAAATGCTGTTAAACTGCAAAAATATTCAACTTGCAAAGAAATACTAACTTCAGTTCCGAAATCAGTACATGTATGCTATGAAAGAGGTAGCGCTGGTGTCTATGCAACCAAAACTTTGTTTCCCAGTGTTATTGTTATAGCCTTTTTGTCATCATTATCATTATCATTACAACTAACATCACCACTACTACTGCTATTACTGTTATTATTAAAATTTATTTTATTATTATTAGCCCTGCTATTATTATTACTACTCTAAATTTGTTATTATTATCATTATGATAATAATAGCAACAACAACAACAACAACAATGATTATTGTTATTAATAATATTATTACCATCGTTATCATTCATTATCATTATCATTATTATTGTTATTAATATTACTATCAATATTATCATTTTGCTATTATTACTACTACTATATCTACCACTACTATCTTCATCATAACTACTATGCTTGCTTTTAAGGAAATTATGACCCCCCTCTAGAGATCAAAGGTCACTCAGGTATTCTGCCCAGTCGAAAGATAGGAAGATTCTTCTCGATTAAAAGTACAATCTAATTTGCATGCAGGTGACGGTTGGTGGTTGCTTTAATCTACTTATCAACAACAGTTAAAGAATGTTTCCATTGTGTGAATAATGACAATGATAACAGGATATTCCTTTGTTATTATCTGTACAAATAAAAATATACGACACATAGAAACAAACCTGTTCAGCTATTTTAATTATTAACATGATTTTTATTCGAATGATAGCAGGGTTTAATGGTATGATTAAGTGTCAATCCAAAAGATTTTTTTGAAATTGTATAAATAATATACAAGCTTATCAGTAAATAATATTCAATCCCTGACTTTATTCTTAAAAAGCTAAAGATAATGCAATGTTGAAAAAAGTGGATATCCTTCAATACAAAATATGAGAAAAATAGGGAAACAATAGTATGCTATCTCTGTTCTAAAAATGTGTTGATTTCATTAATATTAACGTTGTTTTTGTTATCACTGTTATTATCATTATTATTATTGCTATTCTTATTGCCATTATCATCATTATTTGAATTATTATTTTCATTATTATTATTGATATTATCCTTATTGTTCTTATCCGCATCCTTATTATCATATTACTACTACTACTATTGTTGTTGTTATCAACCTCATCTTTATTATCATTATTTTTATCATTATCATCATCTTTATTTTTCTTATCTTTCTTCCTCTTTTCTCTTTTCTTATAATCATGATCATCTCCGTTAACATCACCTTCTCTTTCTTTCTTTCCGCTTTTCATTTTCCTTTCATTATTTTTCTCTGTCCCTATCTTTACTTTGACCTTTCCTTTTCTCTTCTGTTCCACATTTTCTTCCTTCTTTCCCCAATTGCTTGTTCTTATTTTTATTCATCTTTAAAAGAGAGAATATCGACCTTAGTCAGTGTCGAATAATATACTTTGTTTATAATAATCATAATTATGATTATAATTATGATTATAAAAATTATAATAATAATGATAATGATGACGATAACGATAACTTAGATGAAGATGAAGATGAAGATGAAGATGAAGATGATTGGTAATAATGATAAAAAATAACTGTAATAACAATGATAACGATGATAATAACAACATAATAATAATAAAGATAATAATAATAACAATAATAATAATAATAATAATAATAATAACAATAATAATAATAATAATAGTAATAATAATAATAATAATAGTAATAATAATAATGACGACCGTAATGATAATATTGATAATGATTATATCAATGATGGTAATAATCAAATTGGAATCTATTTCCAATGAAACCATTGTAGAAGTAAACATGATATTCTCATATCTAGAACTAATCTAAATCATGTTTCAAAACAATGGGATGAAGACAGTCAAGTAAATGAAAATAACTGCCAGCCTTGCAGTGAAATATATTTTTCCATTGCAACATCTACAAGCTTGTAAGCAAATACTTCTTTTAAATTCACGCCTCAGTTTCAGAAATTCAAAAGAAAATAAGTTTATTAAAAACAGGTCATTATTAAATAGATAAAAATGAATATGAGAAAAATAATATTACATGGAATTTTGGTTAAAAGTTTTTTTTTTTTTTTTTTTTTTTTTTTAGTTCCAAGGAGCATTATTACTTTCGTCTCCTTTTCTTAGTTTAACACTTTTTTCCCTGTTTTTTTTTTTTATAAATGGTCTGAGTCCTTATTTTTCTTATTATATACGAACTAACTCCATTTCCCAGGAAACAATGCAAATGATGGACGGTCTAATAAGTGCATCGTATTATTTATTTCGGTTGATTGCAATGCTAGACAAACAACAAACACAAAGATTTATCGACAACAGAGAACCAAACAATGGACACAATATTCGACAAAAAGAAAGCAAAGCAAACAACAACAACAACAACAACACGGCATCCTGAACATCTTATTTGTCATTCGTCAGAGAGAAAATGTTAATTAATTTCAACATGCGTCCGATTCCGTTCTTTCCTCTTAGGAATTGAGAAAAGCAGAAACCAGTTTACATTTCCAACAGGGAGTCGCAACAAACAGAAAACATTTCATATTTATAATTCGCATTTCGAATCATCACACTGTTTACACTTTGATGGAGGATATGAAGTCACTGTGATAACCAGACCAGACCTTCACTCATTTCATGAACAATTTTCTTTCATATACAGTAAAGTGTTATTCGTAGGTGCAGCTTGCAAAATGACAAGGATAAAAAGAAAAAATGATTTCGACGCAGAATGTTTGATTGCAATGAAGAGAAGTAAAGGGGGAAAATGGCATAACTCTTTGAAGACTATACAATAGGTTGGCTGTGACGGATAATAACAGCAGCTTTCACCCCTACTCCATTTTCTTAATTTCATTAATCATTATCGTCATTTTCTTTGACGCATTTTCTTCTTTACTCTTTATTTTTTTTTTCCTGTTTCTTTCTTTCCTAACCTTTCTCTTATTCTTTTCAGTTTCCTTCTTCCTCTGCTTCTCCCAATTCATTTCTTAATTCTTATTTTTCATCTCATTTTCTTCACCTTCGCGCCTCTTCATTTCCGCCCTACCACCTTTTTCCAATATTTTAATAGCGTCATTATTATTACTATCATCACTGTTGTTTTTTTTGTTGTTGATATTGACATTATTATTACGTTCTATTAATTTAATCATTAGTCATCATTTTCATTATCATTACTTTTATTTTTATCAATAGTAATATCTAATTATTCTCTTCTATTCTAGTTGCTTCTCTATTTCGCATTATTATTATTACTATCTTTAACCTTCGTCTTTGAATTAATAATAACCATTACTTTTCATATATTTCTATTATAGACACAAACCATTTATATTTATGTTCAGTTCTTTACAAACTTCCCACATTTTTATCCTTCTTGTCCTGTCCTTTTCCTTGAAGAGCAGATGACACGGGCGATCATGTCTTGGAAACTTGTATCACTTTACAGCTCTTCTTGCCGAGAAAAGTTCCATTATGTGAGGTCATGTTCGACAGTTTTAGTTTCACAGGCCATGGTTTGACAAGGGACAGTACAGAGTTGGTTTCCCGTTGCTTTACTTCGACTGAAGATTCCAACTCTTTCTTTTTGGCTCATTATCTCTTTCTTTTTCTTTCTTTTTCATCTCTTTTTCTTCCAATTCTCATTTTCCCTTCTTTTCCATCTATTTTATTCCTTTGTCATTCCCTAGTTCATCTATGTCTTTTAATTCTGTTGCCCTTTTTTTTCAATGCTTCCCCTCTTCTTGTCTATGACAATAAAAAATTATCTTTCTATCCATCCGTTAGAAGCATATATGCATTAACTTCATTTCCCTAAACATTTTCGTATTTTTCTATTTATTTCCTAGACTGAATGCAACAACAGCGAAACAAATTATAAGTTTATAAATTGTCAATATAAACACCTACCCTGTTTTCTCTTTAGGAATTTGGTGGCAGCGGTGGTATTCCCTCTGTTGTCTACGGTAAAAGAGCCATGACTGAAACCAGAGTAAACATTACCTTGGG
>NC_051425.1:28092780-28095280 GCF_015228065.2 Penaeus monodon | reverse complement strand
TCTTCTCTTTCCTCTCCCCTCTCTCCTGCCTTCCCCTCTTTCTCTCCCCGTTCTCTGTTTTCCCTCACAACTCTCCCCTTACTCCAGTCTCTCCTATTCTCCCCTCCCTCACCCTGCTCTTCATCCCCACCCTCTTTCATCTTCCCCTACCCTTCTCCTCCCTCCCACCTCTCCTTTTCGTCCCCCTTTTTCTCTCCATTCTTCCTCTCGCTCTCCCTCCCTCCCCTTTCTCTCCCCTCTTTCCTTCCTTCGACCCCTACCCTTCCCCTCCCTCCATCACCTCCTCTATCCCTACACTAATCACCCCTTCGCTCTCCCTCTCCTCCTCCTCTCCTTCCTCCCTTTCTCTCCCTTACCTCCCCCTCGCCAAACAGGTAGTGTACAACGCATACCCGGCGTTTAAAATGGCAATAGCAATATGAATGCTAAAGACAATAGGACTCGGGGTGACTTGCACGCTTTGTAGTAATGGCACGATCTGGCTTTTGTTGCCTTTGCATGTTACATAGCTCTATTGATATCCAATATTATCTATCCCATCCTCATCCCCCCCACACCTCCCTCACCCTACCCCGAAGTGCCCTCCCCCCTCCCCAAGAGATCCATACCCTCCCCTTCCACCCTAAGTGTTGTTTCATAACCGGGGCCGATGGAAACACAATAAGGGTCTAAGGGGTATATATCTAACGCTTTTTAGATTTCCCGACAAAGCAATGCTGAATCTCTCCTTTTGTTGTATCAAATATCTCTTTCAATAGTAATGCCTGAGTCTTTTATCTTCTTTTTATCTTTGTTATGATTACCATAACTGTTATTATCGTTAGTCATTATTACTGTTATTATTATTGTTATTATTGTTATTATTGTTAGGATGGTCGACACTATCATTTTCATTATTATCCTTATCATTATTAACATCATAATTGCCATTATTGTTATTATATCATCATCATTGTTATCATCATATTATTATTATTATTATTATTATTATTATTATTATTATTATTATTATCATTATTATCATTATTATTATTATCATTATCATTATCATTATCATTATCATTATAATTATCATTATTATTTTTATTATTATTATTATTATTTATTATTATTATTATTATTACTATTATCATTATTACTATCATTATTATTATTGTTATTATTACTATTATCATTATTACTATCATTATTGTTATTATTATTTACTATTATCACTATTATTATCATTTGTATTATTTGCATTATATGTTTTATTATCATTCTTGATATTATTGTCATCATTATTATTATCGTTGTTGTTGTTGTTGTTTTTATTATTATTATATTATATTATTTATTACTATTATTATCATTATTATTGTTATTATTATTATTATCATCATCATTATTATTATTACTTTTATCATCATCATCATTGCTATTATTATAATCATCATAATCATTATCTGTTATTATAAATATGATAATAATAGTAATAGTGATAATGATAATAATAATAGTAATAATAATAATAACAATAATAGTAATAATAAAAAAATAGAAATAATAATAATAATAATAATAATAATATAATAATAATAATAATAATAATAATAATAATAATAATAATAATAATAATAATAATATTAAAGTATAATAATAACAATAATGATTGATGATGATAATAATAATAATAACAGTAATGACAATAATAAGGATAATGATATTACTACTAACAATAATAACAGGCATAATGATATTAGTAATAATGATAATGATTATTACGATAAAGATAATATTAATCATTATTATTAGTAGCAGTAGTTTTATTTCTTTTCTTATCAATCATATTGTTATCATCATTATCATGATCAAAATTATTATCAGTGCTACTATTATCCTCGCTATAACTATTACCATTACTGTCATTGTTATCATTGTTATCATTATTATTTTTTTAATCCAAATTCCCTGATGTACTTAACAATCCAATTTGCCAATTAAAAACAGAGCGAAATTACACAGTACACTTAGTTCAAGTGCAATACAAGTTAGTCACAGAAGAAACAGTGGCAACACAACCATAGAATTTCATTACTTTTAGGATTCTGATAATGTGTTCCTTGGCAGTTCTTTTGTGAGCAGCTAGAGAGTGTATTTTAGTAGTCGTATGTATGTATATATGTATATATAAGTGTGTATACACACACACACACACACACACACACACACACACACACACAGATATAGATAGATAGATAGATACAGAGAGAGAGAGAGAGAGAGAGAGAGAGAGAGAGAAGAGAGAGAGAATAGTAAACTATATATATATATATATATATATATATATATATATATATATATATATATATATATATAGTTAGATATACAGACAGATAGAGAGATTTGTATATAATTAGACAGATAGAGAGATAAGTCAATAGATGAATTGGTTAACAGAGATAAACTGTCTGGATGAGATGAGGGAGGGAGGATGGAAAGAAGGAAGGAAGGAAGGAAG
>NC_051425.1:28070280-28072780 GCF_015228065.2 Penaeus monodon | reverse complement strand
TGGACTCCCATAGCCTTTGACCATACACGGACTGAACTACGAGGCAGCAATCGGGCACCACTATTACATCAAGGTAAAAATCCATGCATGTGCTAACGCGCGCGCGCGGGCGAGTTGGGCATGAAACACACACCACCCCAAATGGTCAATATGCGTGCGGTTTTGCAGGGTTTTGGTAAAGTTATTGAAAATTATAACATCATATATAATATTATATTATATATATATATATATATATATATAATTATATACAGCATAATATATATATTATATATTAATATATATATATATATATAATAATAAAATTAATATATATATATTGAGAGAAAAGAGAGAGGAGAGAGGGGAGAAAAGGGGAAAGAAGAAGAGAAGAGAGAGAAAGGGGAAAAAAGGAGAGAAAGGAGGAGAGCAGAGAGAGAAGAGAAAAGAGAGCGAGTAGAAAAGAGAGAGAAGAGAGAGAAGAGAGAGAGAGAGAGAGAGAGAGAAAGAAGAAAAAGAGAAAGGGAGAGAGAGAGAGAGAGGGAGAGAGAAGGGGAGAGGATAAAGAGGAGAAAAGGGGGAGAGGAGAGGAAGAGAGAGAGAGAGAGAGAGAGAGAGAGAGTTACCCAGAAGCGATCTACCCCAACAGACCACAGACACAAAGACACAGATACTCGTAAATGAAAAAGTCAGACAAAATTCGCCGAAAATAAACAATTAAACCAGAACAAAGACTCAACAGCGTCAAGAGAAAACAATTTTATTCATTTCCATCTCCCTTTCTATCAGAGTAATCAATAAAGCTTAAAGCGAGACGATTGAGTAGTTAAGTCAAACAAGCGTTGCATCGAGATCAAAAAGAAAAGAGGGAGAAGGGAGGAAGAAGAGAGAGGAGAGAGAGAGAGGAGGGGAGGAGAGAAAGAGAGAGAGAGAAGAGAGAACAGAGAGAGAGAGAGAGGAGAGAAGAGAGAGAGAAGGGGAGAAGAGAGAGAGAGAGAGAAGGGAAAAAGAGAGAGAGAGAGAAGGAGAGAAGAGAGAGAGAGAGAGGAGAGAGAAAATGGAGAACAGAGAGGGAAAAGAGGAGAAAAGAGAGAAAGAGGAGCGAGAGAGAGAGGAGAGAGACAGAAGCAGACAGACAGACAGACGAAACAGACAGACAGACAGCAGACAAAAAAGAGAGAAGGAGAAGGGGGAAGAGAGAAGAAGAGAAGAGAGAGAGAAGAAGAGGGAGAGGGGGAGGAGAAGAAGAGAGAGAGAGGAAGAGAGAAAGAAAGAGGAAAACAGGAAGAGAAAGGGGAAAGAGAAGAGGAAGAAGAGAGACAAAAAGGAAGAAGGAGGAGAGAGAGAGAGGAGAGGAGGAGAGAGAGAGAGAGAGAGAGGAAGAAGGAAAGAGAGAGAGAGAGAAGAGAGAAGGGGGAAAAACGAAGGGAAAGGGGGGAAAAGAAGGGGAGAGAGGAGAGAAAAGGAGGAGAGAGAGAGAGAAGAGAGGAAGGGAAAAAAGGGGAGAGCAGGAGAGAGAAAAAAGCGAGGGGGGAAGGGGAGAGGGGGAGAGAGAGAGAGAGAGAGAGAAGAGAGGGGGAGGGGAAGAGAAAGGAGAAGAAAGAAGAGGAAGAGGAAGGGGAAGAAAAGAGGAAAGAGGAGAGGGAGAGAGAAAGAAGAAAAAAGGAAGAGGAAAAGGAGGAGAGAGGAGAGAGAAAAAGGAAAAAGAAAAAGAAAAGGAAAAGGAAAAGAGAGAGAAAGAGAAAAAGAGAGAGAGAGAGACAAAGAGAGAAAAGAGAGAAGAAGAGAGGGGAAGAGAGAGAGAGGAGAGAGAGGAAGGAGAGAAGAGGAGAGAAAAAAAATAAGAAAGAAAGAGAGGGGAAAAAAAAAAAGAGAAGACAGAAGGGGGAAAGGGAAAGAAGAGGAGGAAAAAGAAGAGATTGGGGCAGAAAACAAGAAGAGAAAAAGAGAGGAAAAGGACAGCGTTTTAGCCCCCCCCCCCCCCCCCACCCCCCAAAAAAAAAAAACGCAGAGGGAAAAGGAAAAACCACCAGCCCAGAGGTCTAAAAACCCCGGGCACCCAGAGGGGACAGCTTGCCCCCCCCCCAAAAAAAAGCGGGCAGAAACAAAAGCTGGGTTATTTGGGACCCAGGACATTGGTGGTGGGGGGGGTGGGTTGTGTTTGGGGGGTGGTTTTTGGGGGGGTGTGTGTGTGTTGGCTTGTTATATATTTGTTTCTAACTTTCGGTATATACAAAAATATTATTTTAAGGAATAGATCGCCACACACACTCTCACACACAAACACCAACACACACAAAAATATTAATATATAAATATATTATTATAATATAATATATATATATAAAATATATATATATATATTTAAATATTATATTATATTTTTAAATATATATATGTGTGGTTTTTGTGGTGTGTGTGTGTGTTGTGTGTTGTGTGTGTGTGTGTGTTATGTATATATTTGTGTGTGTGTGTGTGTGTGTGTGTTTGTGTATTGGTTAGTGTGGCGTTGTTTTAGTGC
>NC_051425.1:28055280-28065280 GCF_015228065.2 Penaeus monodon | reverse complement strand
TATCTTGAGAGAAGAGGAATGATTGGAGATAAAGAGACAGACAGATAAATAGACTGAGAGAGAGAGAGAGAGAGAGAGAGAGAGAGAGAGAGAGAGAGAGAGAGACAGACAGACAGACAGACAGACAGACAGACAGAGACAAACAGATAAACAGAGACAGACACTTACACTTTCACACATTAGAGAGAGAGAGAGAGAGAGAGAGAGAGAGAGAGAGAGAGAGAGAGAGAAATTGGAAGAGAGAGAAAGACAGAGAGATATTGGAAGGAGAGAGAGAGAGAGAAAGAAATTGGAAAGAGAGAGAGAGAGAAGAGAGAGAGAGAGAGAGAGAGAGAGAGAGAGAGAGAGAGAGAGAGAGAGAGAGCAAAAGATAGAAAGAGTAGAGAGACCGGACCAGCGCCTGATGCCTGATTATGCAAACTGGAATTACTTCATTACTGCAAGTCCTTTGGCAAAATTTAATGCAATCAAATTGTGATTTACGGGATTAAAGATGATTTCAGATAGACTAATCCCGGCTGGAGTCCCCACCCCCACCCCCTCTCACTAAAAAAAAATCTTTGATCTTTATTAGAGTTAATTACATTAATGAATTCACCGAGAGGACTCACACAACCACGATTAGCGACATTCGACCAAACTATTTCCTCCTCCTCCTCCTCCTCCTTTCATCGACCTTCACCCCACTCCCCCTGTTTACTTTCTTCTCCCCCCCTCCTCAACCCCTATTTATTCTACCAACGTCCTATTCTTCCACTTGTTTTCCCTTATATTTCGTTGTTCCTCTTAATTGTTCCTCTACCTAATTTTTCTTGTTTTTTTTTTCTCCCACTTACTCTTTCCCCTTATTAACCTCGCCTTCCCTCTTTTACCTTCCATTATTTCTCCTTTTCTCCCCCCCCCCCTCTCATCTTCCCCCATCTTCTATCCTACCCTCCCCCTTTTTCTCTCCCTTTCCCCCTCCCTCATCTCTAATCATCCCCTATCGTCCCCTTCCGTTTACCTCTTTTTTCCCCTCCCTCATCTTCCCTCATCACTTATCCCCCCCTCCCCTTTTTCTCCCCTTTTCCCCCTCCCTCATCTCCCTTCAGACCCCCTTTCTCACTCCCCCTCATCCCCTACTCATAAACACCTCATCCCAGAAAAAAAAAGATGATCCCAATTCATAAATCTCATAACATGCCTCTATGAACATAATCAATCAGCGTCTATTTACACGCAAGTTGAAATCTCGCTGGCGAAAATGAACTCGGGAATAATTCTGACAGTCCAGTAGTCGTCAAACTTTTTTTCTTTTTTTCTTTTTTTTTCTTTTCTTCTCTCTTCTCTCTCTCTCTCACTCTCTCTCATCTCTCTCTCTCTCTCTCTCTCTCTCTCTCTCTCTCTCTCTCTCTCTCTCACTCTCTCTCTCTCTACTCTCTCTCTCTCTCACTCTCTCTCTCTCTCTCTTTATAAATGTCGAGTGATGATTTTTCATATGTGCTGAAATATATGCGTGCACACATAAGAACTCATAACGCACATATGTATATGATGTAATTATCTGTACATATGCATATATATATATATATATATATATATATATATATATATATATATATATATATATATATATATATATACATATAACTGTATAAAGATATACAGCACACACATACACCAGTGTACAAAAAAAAAACGACAGAGTTGAGGAAAATAAAGGCACTATAGAGCAAAACAAATCACATTATTAAATCCTCTCAATAATAACAAAATAACAACAACAACAACAGTAATAACAACAACAATAATAACAATAGACATAAAACAAACCTACAACACATACAACGGAAAAATAAAAATATCATACTCACCCCTCCAAACATAGAAAACGAGATTCGGACATCATCTGACAAACCTAACCAATTTCTTTAACATGAATTATGTATGTTTCAAGTTTAGCATAGCGTAGCCCCCGTAACTTACGCGCAAGTTATGTACACTTTAGAACTAGTGAATTCCAAAATGAGCATCAACTTCTGTCAAGGAGGAGGAGTTTCGAAATTATACATAGTTATTAAAGCTTCATTATCTAGACGTTTTGATTATCATTATTTCTGTTACTATTTTGTTCTTGCTAGAATTATCATGATTAACATCTTTGTTGTTGTTTTTGCTTTTCTGTGTTTATTATTACTATCATCATCATTACCTTTGTTATTGTTGTTGTTATTTTTTTATCATTTGTTTTTTATTATGATTATCATATGATTATGTTATTATTATTATTATTATTATTATTATTATTTTTATTATTATTATTATTATCATTATTTATTATCATTATCATTATCTTTTATTATTATTATCTATTCTATTTTATTTATTATTATTTATCTTATAGTATTATATTATCATTTTCTATTATTATTATTTTATTGTATTTTATTCATTATTTATATATTATTATTACTATTATTATTATCATTATCATTAATATTGTTATTATTATTATTATTATTATTATCATTATTATCATTATTATTATTATTATTACCACTATAAATACAAGTACTATTATGCTCATGATCACGATCATTATCTGCATTATCATCATTATATCATAATTTTCCTCATAACCATCATCATCATCATTGTTATCAAAATTATTACCAGTAGTTGCTGTGGTAGTAGTAGTAGCATTTATAGTATGAATATCAATATTATTATAGGTATTATTATTACTATTGTTATTTCATTACAGTACGAATTCAATCCCATAAGGAAATTATGTTTAATTAACATGCCATTAAAAAGTTACTAAAGATTGAGGGAAATGGTCGTTCATCTGCATACTAACTTATATTTGAACGAAATAAAAAGGAAATTTGATCTTCTTTATGTAAATATTACAAGATAATGGAATATGGAATGAGTCTCTTTCTTGTCATATTAATATCTAAAAAAAAAAAAAAAATTGTAGATTTTTTTTTTCTTTGCTATAATGATACGTTTTAATGGGTTGTGGTTATAACTCGTATATAATTGATTACTTGTTCTGTTATTCCTTTCATCATTATTTCTATTTCTATTATCATTATCCTCCTCCTCCTCTTCCTCTTCCTAATCATCATCATCATCATCATCATCATTATCATCATCATCATCATCATCATCATCATCATCATCATCATCATCATCATCATCATCATCATCATCATCATCATATCATCATCATTCATCATCATCATCATATCATCATCATCATCATCATCATCTCATCATCATCACCACATCATCATCATCATCATCATCTCTCATCATCACATCATCACCATCATCATCATCATCATCATCATCATCATTCATCATCATCATCACATCATCATCATCATATCATCACCATCATCATCATCACCATCATCATCATCATCATCATCATCATCTCATCATCACCCATCATCATCATCATCATCACCATCTATCATCATCATCATCATCATCATCACACATCATCATCACATCACCATCATCAATCATTCATCACCATATCATCATCATCATCATCATCATCATCATCACCATCATCATCATCATCATCATCATCATCATCATCACCATCATCATCATCATCATTTTCATTGTAACGATCACCATCATCATTATAAGCAAATATATAGCATATCCATTTATTTTTCAAACTTAGCAATTGATATTACTTGTATTAATAACAGTTATATAAATAAGGCATTATAAGCTTAAGTTAACCTCGCTAACACAAATAAATTTATCCCATAAACATCAAACAAAGCAAAAACATCAAACAGACAAACAAACAAAAACACATTAGATCAGCAGCAACAGAATTATTCATAACAAAGACAAAAAAGATTGGAAAACGACAAACACACAAAAAGACATGAAATAACAAATAAGGTAATTAAATAACAACAAAAAAAGGAAACAAAAACACAAAAAGTAAAACCACTAACAACAACAATAATAAGAACAACAAATACACACCTGAATAACAAGAGTCGCAAAAAGGTAATGAAAACATGTAAGTAAATACCATTAACAAATACAACTTATCAAACAAAGAACAAATAAAAAGAGAAAAAAGCAAAACACGTCATAAGAACAACGACAAAAATACACAATAACAACAATAACAACAAAACACAAGAAACAACAAAACACAAACACACACACAAAGTAAAAAAAAAAAAATCATCATCACGACCAGCAACAAAATCAAAAACTTCAACAAAAACAATACGACCACCAACGACAACAACAACAACGAAATTTTCCTCAACAACAAAAATAAAGGAAAACGAACTTCCACAACAACAACAACCCCCCCCCACCATCCCCCATCCCTACCCTACCCCCTACCATCCTACCCCAACCGTAAAAAAAAAAAAAAAAAAAAAAAAAAAAAATTCAGATGTAAATTGATGTCCTTAACACTCGGACCTTAATCACTGGCGCCGAGAATCTAGTTAGACGAAGCTGGAATCTGTAGTCAAGTAAACACTTCATTGATCTACCTGAAGCAGCAGCAGGTGTCTTTGTCATTAATTAAAAAAAGGGGGGATTGACAGTTGAGAACGAGTGGCGCGTTGCTGTCAAAACATCTCGGGGTGATTGAGTTTGGTGGAGGGGAAGGGGAGGGGGAAGGGGGGAAGAGGAGGGGGAGGGGGAAGGGGAGGGAGGAGGGAGGAGGAAGGGGGGAAGAGGAGGGAGAAGGGGGAAGGGGAGGGGGAAGGAGGAGGAAGGGGGGAAGGGGAGGGGGAAAGGGAGAGGGAGGAACCTGGAGTAAGGTGGAGTGGTGGGGTTACTAGGAGGAGGGTGGGGTGGCGTAGGAAGGGAGGGGAAGGGAGTGGAGGAGCTGGAGATAGGGGTGGAGTGGGGAGGAAAAGAGGGTAGGGAGTAAAGAAGGGGATGAAGTTGGAAGATAAGAGGGAAGAGGAAGGATATGAGAAGGGATAGGGAGAAAGGGGGGGGAGGGATGGGATATGGAGGGGGGTGGGGGTAAAAGAATGGGGAAAAACAATAAGAGAGATGAGGAGGAGAGGAGAGGAGAGGGGGGATGAGACCATGAGTCTTGGCTGGAAACCGAGAAATGGGGAGGAATGGGTCGAGGATTGAGGAAAACGGGGATAAGGCAAATGATAGGGAGTGAGGATAAGGGTAATTACTGAGAAATGAGGGTGGGTATGAGGAAGGAATTAGGGTAGAAGGGCAACAAGGATAGATAACGATGACAGAGAGAAAGATGGTTGAATAAAAGAAAGGGATAGAGACATTGGAGAAACAGAGAGAGAGAGAGAGATAAAAGTGGGTTAGGGAGATAAAATCAGATGAGGATAGGAAAGGAGGATATTAAGGAACAGAGGATAGAGACGAGAAGAACAAAAACAAAGAAAGATGAAAAACAAAACAAAAAAATCCTTTAAACCAATTTATTTAACAAATACAACAAGCACAAGGAAAAACAAGATAGCAAATGAGGATATCAGGGAAGAGAGGATAGAGACAAGAAAAAAAATGATGATGAAAAGCAAAAACAAAAACAAAAAAAAAAGCTTCAACTATTTTATCAGATAGATAAACAAACATCGAGAGAAGAGTAGAATGAATAACGGATAAAGGTATGATAAAAGATAAAGGATAAAGGTATAATAAACAGATAAACGGATAAAGGTATGAAATAATCAAATCAAATTTCAAAACCGTTTATGGAAGAAAGAGATGGAAAAAGATAATGAAGAAGAGAGAGAATGGTAAACAAGGAAGAAAGAATAATGAGCAAATGAAAGAACATTAATATATTAAGATACTTAAAATCCTGAAGGAAAGAAAGGCGGAATATAATTTTTAAAGATTATATATATACATATATATATGTATATATATATATATATATGTGTGTATATATAGGCCATATATATATATATATATATATATATATATAAAAGTGTGTGTGTGTGTGTAAGTATGTATGTATGTACATATTTCTGTATGTATGTATGTATGTATGTATATATGTATGTACGTATTCATGTATGTATGTATGTAAGTATGTATGTATGTATGTAAGTAAGTATGTATGCATGTATGTATGCATTGTATGTATATATGCATGCATGCAAGCATGCATGTATGTATTCATGTGTGTGTGTGCAAAAACGAATACCACAATCGGCACCAGGCAACCAGACTCTCAAACACGACCGCACATTTCCTCTGCTTTGTCAGACGAAGCCAATTGCATGAGTTAGGAGTGACAAATCCCGCTCCTCCGATCTGTTTACACTGTACTTCATAGAACAGTCGAATCTGTCCAGCTTGTTCTCAAATACAATGGAACGAACATGAATCGCTTTCGATACGCAGAATGCTAACTAAAATCAACAGCTCCACCTTTATGCCTCGTTAGCGATAGTCAGTATACACTCTCTGAGACATATTGCCTAAAGCTTAGAAAATCAAATAGTTTAGAATGACCTGCAGCAAATTTCGTTGGATTTTCGTAAAAGTTTCTCATTTTACTTACTTTTTTGTGATTTTTTCATAAAAATAATAATCACTTAGCAAACAATGATAATAATACTAACAATACTAATGATAATAACAATAATAGTAATAATAATAACAATAATAATAATGATAATAATCATAATAATAACAATAATAATATTGGTGATAATAAGGATAATAATAATGATAACAATGATAACTGTTGATAAGCTGTTGTCGTTGTTATTCTTTTTATTCCTATTATTATTGTCATTGTTATTATTGTTATTGTTGGTGGTGGTGTTTTGCTATTATTATTATTATCATCATTACTGTTATCACAATTATTATTATTATTAATATTATATTATATTATTTTTCTTTTTTTTTTACCTATTGTTATTATTATTATTATTATTATTATTATTATTATTATTATTATTATTATTATTATTATTATTATTACTACTACTACTACTACTGCTACTACTACTACTACTACTACTACTGCTACTACTACTACTACTATTACTACTACCTTGTCGCTGTTATTATCATTATTATGATAATAATAATTATTATTATTATCATTATCATTATTATTATTATTATTATTATTATTATTATTATCATTTTTTTTCTTGTTATTATCATTATTATTGTTGATATTAATCTTTAATGCTATTATTATCCTCATCATTTTTATTGCCATTATTATTATCATTATTGTTATTTTATTATTATTATTATCATCATCATCATCATCACTATCATCCTCATCCTCATCCTCATCATCATCATCATCATCATCATTATTATCATTATTGTTATCATTATTATTATTATTATTATTATCATTATCATTTTTATTATTATCATTATTACTATTATTATTATCATTATTATCATTGTCATCATTATCATTATTATTAGAAGAAGTAGTAGTATCATTATTATTTTTAATGTTTTAATGTTTAATGTCATCATCATCATCATCATCATTATCATTATCATTATCATTATCATTATTATTATCCTCCACATAACTGTCATAATTATTATCATTACCATTATCATTCTAATCATCATTCTTATCATTATTATAGTAATTATGATAATAATGACAACAATCTAAGCAAAGACGTATACAAAATAAAGTGAACACGTTATCAGCACACACTAACGACTAAAAAAAAAGATATGAGGCTACAAAAAAAAATGCTGGGAAATGAATCAGTGATACAGTAAGTGCCAAGTGTTTATAGTAACAAGGGTAGAGAGACTAGAATGTGCACTTTGCAAAATGTATAAAGTGCCAAGTGTTTATAGTAACAAGGGTAGAGAGACTAAACAAGATTGTGCACTTTGCAACATGTATAAAGTGCCTAGTGTTTATATTAAGTAGGGTAGCGAGACTAAACAAGACTACACTTTGTAACATGTACATTATGTGGTAATAGAGATAGAGCCAAAATCACATTGCAAACTGTGAAAACCAATTTAACTAATAGTATCATTTACCGATATTACGTATAAGATATATTTGCTATATCGTAGAAACTGGCCTTGCTATAAACATAATCACTAACATTTTAGAGACTGTAAAAGGATTAAAAGAAGAGTACTAATATTTAAAACTTCAGGCGTGTATAATTTATGCTTGGCTGGTGGACCTTTTATATCAACAGAAGTTTAGACAGTTTGGCAGCTGTTTTGATAGCTTCCCATGTTTTTGTGTAAATTGTTCGGTGTGTAAAGTTTCAAATCAAAATCAAATTCTCTCTCGCACTAGCTCGCTCGTTCTCCTCCTCTCCTCTCTTTCGCGCGTTTGCTCGCTTATTCTCTCTCTCTCGCCTTCTCTCTCTTTCTTTCTCTCTCTCTCTCTCTCTCTCTCTCTCTCTCTCTCTCTCTCTCTCTCTCTCTCTCTCTCTCTCTCTCTCTCTCTCTCTCTCTCTCTCTCTCTCTCTCTCTCTCTCTCTCTCTCACATATACACACACACACACACACACGCACGCCGCACGCACACACACACACACACACACACACACACACACACACACACACACACACACACACACACACACACATATATATAATATATATATATATATATATATATATATATATATATATATATATATATATATGTATGTATGTATGTATGTATATATTTATTTATTTATCTATATTTATTTTATTTTATCTTATTTTTATTTATCTATAGATACGCACACATATACATTCTTTTCTCTCCGTACATGGACATGTACTCACAGACACACACACACACACACACACACACACACACACACACACACACACACACACACACACACACACACACACACACACACACACACACACACACACACACACGCACGCACACATACACAGTAAAGCTTCCTCCAGCAGGAATACCACTTAACACACCTCGCCACATAAACCTTTAAGTCAATTTTTCATTTTAGAGACACAGGAAAGCCTTTTAAAGGACGAGAAAGGGTTTCTTTTCGGGGCTTCCAAGCTCTGGACGCCAGCGCCGAGGGTAAATCTCTAGACCATTGGCAAGGCTCCTCGGCTCTCGGTTATTCCGTGTGTGAGTGGCTGCGTGTGCGTCGTGTGTGTGTGTGTGTGTGTGTGTGTGTGTGTGTGTGTGTGTGTGTGTGTGTGTGTGTGTGTGTGTGTGTGTGTGTTGTGTGTGTGTGTGTGTGTGTGTGTGTGTGTGTGTGTGTATGAGAGCTTTTGTTTGTGTGTGTAGAAATGAATATAGCACAAATATTAATCATCATTCACAAAACGGAAAGATATAAAACGAAGCCAAAAATCCAGGTAAGACAGAGCTTCGGGAGTCTCCAAAAGAACGTTTTCTTTAGTAAAATGTATAATACTTTTAAACACAGTTAAGCTTCAATAGTCACAAACTGACGATTTCAGTGGCAAAGGCAAATGCAAAAAGGTGTTACGGAGCAAAATATCGATTGTAAACAAGCTATTCATAATCAGAATATGTCGAAATGTAAAGAAAAAAAAATGTGTCTGGCAAAAAAAAAAAAAAAAAAAAATCTTCCCCGTTTTTCCTTCTCTTTTTCACTTTCATTCTCTTCCTCCTTTTTTCACTTTTTGGGGGGAAGTCTTCATCTTCTCCTCTCCTATTATTTTCCTTTTTTCTTGCGAATTTTCATCCTCTTCTCGTACCCCTTCTCCCTTCTTTACTCTCGATCTTTTTTCAAATTCTCCTTCTCTATTCCTTTCTTTCCTGTTTCTTCCTTTCCTTTCTTCCCTTTCCTATACTCATTTTCTGCTTATTTTCTCTCTCTGCTTTCTTCTTGTCTCATTCGCTTCACACATACATACACACACATATATATATATGAGTGTGTGTATGAGTGTGTGTGTGTGTGTGTGAATGTATATATCATCATCATTATCATCATCATTATCATCCTTATCATCATCATCATCATTATCATCATCATCATTATCATCATCATCATT
>NC_051425.1:28040508-28047680 GCF_015228065.2 Penaeus monodon | reverse complement strand
ATTATTGTTTTTTTTTCTTTATTATTTTTTTTAACATTTTAAATTTTTTTTTATCCCAAAAAACCATCTTTATTGTTTTACCATTTTATTTTAGGGAAAAAAAGTTTTTTTCCAATTTTTCTAAAAAATCATCATTTCCCATTATTATCAAAATTATTTTCTTTTTCTTTTTAAAAAATAAAATACCAAATGAAATGTAGTCTTTGTAATAAATTTCCGCAAGGGGACTGATAATGAAAATATAAAGGAAAATAATATTTTATATATTAATTTATTATAATATATAATATTTTATATATATATATATATGGTGTATATTTATATATATATATATATATTATATATAAATATATATATATTATATATTTTAATATTATATTATTATATATATAATATATATATTATATAATATATAAGAAGAATATTTTATATATAAACTTAATAAACACACACAAAATAAATTAGATATTATATATATTTATTATATTATATAATATATATTGTGTGTGTGGTGTTGTGTGTGTGCGGTTGTGTGTGTGTGTTGTGGGGTGTGGTGTGTGTTGGGTGTTTGTGTGTGTATCCGTACACACACACACACACACACACACACACAACCACACAATTATATATAATTATATATTATATATATAAATAATTATATATACATTTATACTATAATACACACACACCATAAAAAATTTATATATTATTTTATATTATATATTTATTAATTATAATATATATATATATATACCATATATACCACAGACCCACACACACACACACACACACACACACACACACACACACCCCACACACCACACACCACAAAACCACCACACACAAAACCCCCACCACCCCAATATATATAATATAATATATATATTTTAATTATATATATATATTATATTATATATATAATATATATATAATATTATATATTTATCACACATGTAGGGTGTGTGTGCGTGTACGTTATATGTTGTGTTGTATATATATTATATTATATATTATAATTATATTATATTTTTTTTAATATATATTTTTTTATTTAATATATATATATTTTATATATATTTTTATTATATAATATTTTGTCATACACCATACCCACACCACCAACCCCCCCACACACACACCCACAACACACACACCACACACACACCCACCACCACACACCCACACACACCAAAACCCACCCCCACACACAACACACCACACACACACACACACACACACCACACACCACACACCCACACACACCACACACCACAACTTTTTAAATATATATATATGTTTATATATATATATATATGGGGGGTATCTATTTTAAATATATATATTATATTATATTATTATATATTTTAATTATACATATATGAGATAGATTGATAATAATAGAAAGATAGTATATGCTATATAAAAATATTAATATATATATTTTAATATAAAAGGGTTTATTAAAATTTTATATAAAATAATATTATTATATTTTTGTGTGTTTTGTGTTGTGTGTGTGTGTGTGTTATTTTGTGTGTATGTCCCAATATTATATTATTATATATATATATATTATAAAATTATAAAATTATTATAATTATAATACACACAAAATTATACTAACACACACACCACCACGTACTGTGTGTTATATATTATATTATTAATTATATATAATAATATATATATATATATAACTAATAAAAAATTATTTGGTGTGTGGTGTGTGTGTGTGTGTGTCTGGGGGGGGTGTTTTGTGTGTGTGTTTTGGTGTGTGTGTTTGTGTGTGTGTGTTGTGTGTGTGGTGGGTGTTTGTGTGTGTGTGGTGTGTTTTTGTGTGTGGGGTGTTGTTTGTGTGTGTGGGGGTGTGTGTTGTGTGTGTGTGTTTTTTTGGGAAAAGAGAGAAAGAAAGAGAGGGAGAAAAGAGAGAGAAACTGAGAAACACAGAAAAAAAAACACTAATGAATGTATATTAAAGGAGAAAAAGAGCTACATTATACATAAAAAAAAAATCACGAGACTCAATAAAATGCAGAAACAGCCAGCTTATGAATACAACTAAAATTTTTATTAGTACTTAAATGTCGAATTTCCTCTTCAAACTTTCAGACTCATTTCTGTTAACTTCCTCAAACCCCAAGATGTTGCGGATATAATGATTCAAAAAAGCGAAATTTTTCGATATCACTTCTTTGTCCCTTTTTTGTAAAGAGGACGAAATTTATATAAAAATTGATATCACAGGAAAAGAAAGAGGAAAAGGGGAGTAAGGGGGGGAAAAAAAAAATGAAAAAAAGGAGAGAAAAATGGTGGAAAGGAAAAGTACGGGAAAGGCATATGAAAAATAGGGGGAAAAAGGAAAAATTGTTTAAAGGAGAAAAATTAAGGGAGGGGTTAAAAGGGGGGTGGGGAGGATCAGAGGAGGAAAGAAAGAAGAAAAAAAAAGAAACAAAAAGATAAAAAATAATATAATAAAAAATAATAATAATAAAATTAATAAAATAATAATTAAATAAAAATAATAATAATGAAAATTTTAAATTCTTATTGATATTATTTTACTATTATTTCATTTTTATTTTATTTTTTTATTATTATTATTATTATTATTATTATTATTATCATTATTATTTTTAAATTATCATTATTATAAAAAGTCAAAGAAAGAAAAATTGACAAAAAAAAAAAGATTGCTAAAGGAAAAAAAAAAAAAAAAAAAAAAAAAAAGAACCAGAAAAAAAAACAAAATAAAATAATACTGCACAAACACACACACACACACAAACGAAAAAACTATATTAAAAAAAAAACGCACAAGAATCACCCAGAAAGCAAACCATCTTGCAAGAAAGAGAGAGTAAGTTGCAAAGTTTACGTCCCTCGTCCCCGGGCTGGAGGAAGCCAAGAGGCCCTCAATGATATCTTCAAGAATTTAATGTGTAATGACAGAGCGGTAAGTCAGACATGTTTGTGGGCGCAGGGTTACGGGGCACAATTTTACTGAGGGATTTTATCGTTTGTAGACGAGGAAAGGGGCTATTTAATATTATCATTATTATTATTATTATTATTTTTATTATTTTTATTATTATTGTTGTTGTTGTTGTTGTTATTATTATTATTCTGATTCTGATGATAGATCATTGTTTTATTATTCTTATTTTTTATCTTATTCTTATTCTTATTATTATTATGTCTGTTTTTTCTTCTACTACTTTATTTTTTTTCATTTTCTTCTTCTCCTGTTCTTCTTCTTCTTATCATTATTATTATTCCTCTGTTTCTTCTTCTATTACTACTTATTTGTTTTTCTTCTTCTTCTTCCTCTTCATCATCATCATCTTCTTCTTCTTCTTCTTCTTCTTCTTCTTCTTCTTCTTCTTCTCCTTTTTCTTTTTTTTTCTTCTTCTTCTTCCCTCTTCATCATCATCGTCATCATCATCTTCTTCTTCTTCTTCAATTTCTTTCTTCTTTTCTTCTTCTTTTTTATTTTACTTCTTCTTCTTCTTCTTCTTCTTCTCTTCTCCTTCTTCTCCTTATTATTATCATTATCCGTCTGCTTCTTTTTCCTCTTCTTCATCCTCATCCTGTTTTCCTTCTCATTCACTTTTATTGAGAGATATTATCGTATGCAGGCAAGGACAGGGGGGTGCCTTCTCCCCTTCTTCTAATTCTTTTCTTCAATTCCTTCTTCGTCAACTTCTTCATCTCCTTCTTCTTCTTCTTCTTCACCTCCTCCTCCTCCTCCTTCTTCTTCTTCTTCTTCTTCTTCTTCTTCTTCTTTTTCACCTTCTTTTTCTTCTTCCCTCCCCCTCCCCCCTCCTTCTTCTTCTTCCTCTTTCTCCTTCTTCTTCTTCTTCTTTTTTCACCTTCTTCTTCTTCTTCACCTCCTCCTCCTCCTCCTTCTTCACCTCCTCCTCCTTCTCCTCCTCCTTCTTCATCTCCTTCTTCTTCTTCAACATCATCATCATCGCCATCATTCTACTTATTATTTTACTTATCTCTTCTCCTTCTTCTTCTTCTTCTTCCCTTTCTTCTTCTTCTGCTTCTTATATATTTATTTCTTCTTCTTCTCCTGCTTCTTCTTCTTCTTCTTCTTCTTCTTTTTCTTCTTTTTTCTTCTTTCTTATTCGTTTTCTTCTTCTTCTTCTTCTTCTTCTACTTTTTCTTCTCTTTTTTCTTCTTCTCTTTTTCTTCTTCTTTCTTTCTTTATTCTTTTTCTGCTTCTCTCTAATCATCCTTTTCTTTCCTTTTTTCACTGAAGGATTTTTTTGGGAACATAAAAAAACGGGGGAAAATTTTTCTTCTTCTTTTTTTCTTTTTCTTCTTCTTTTTTTTTTCCCCTTTTCTTCTTCTTTTCCTTCTTCTTCTTTTTTCTTCTTCTTTTTCTACTTCTTCTTTACCTTTCCTTCTCTTTTTATTTTTTTTTGTAAAAATTTCATCATATTAAAAAAGTATTAAAAATTTTATATATATATAAAATAAAAAATTATATATTATTATATTATAATATATAATATATATATATAATATTAAATTTTATATGAAATATTATATATATATATATATATATATATATATAAAATATATATATATAATTTTAATGTATATATTTATATATGTCATTATATTAAATTTTTTTTTTTTTTTTTATCTTCTTCCTCTTTTCTTCTTCTTCTTCTTCTTCTTCTTCTTTTCACTTTCTTTACGTTCTTATTCTTATTCCTATTTTCCCTCATATTCTTATTCTTATTCTTACTCTTATTCTTATTCTCCTACTATTTTTTTCTTTTTCTTTTTTTTTTTTTTTTCTTTTTTCTTCTCCTTCTTTTTTTCTCTTCTTCTTCTTCTTTCTTCTTCTTTTCTTCTTCATCTTCTGTTTTTTTTTCTTCTCTCCTTTTTTTTCTTCTTCTTCTTCTTCATTTCCTGTTTTTTCTTCTCTCCTTTTCTTCTTCTTCTTCTTCTGAGATGTGACTAATGTTGGTATTCATTTAAATGCATGTGTGTTTACTCAGCTCTATGTCTCTGTCTGGTCCCTTTCTTTCATCCTCTCTCTCTCTTTCTCTCTCTCTCTCTCTCTCCTCTCTCCTCTCTTCTTCCTCCTATCTCTTCTCTCCCTTTCTCTCTCTATCTCTCTATCTCCTCTCTCTCTCTCTTTTCTCCTATCTCTCCTCCTCTCCTCTCTTCCTCTTCTTCTCTCTCTTCTCTCTCCTCTCTCTCCTCCTCCGTTCCTCTCCTCTCTCCTCTCTCCTCTCCTCTTCTCTCTCTCCCTCTTCTCTCTCTCTTCCCCTCTCTCTCTCTCTCCTTCCCTTTTTCCCCTCTCTCTCTCTCCCCTCTTCCCCCCCTCTCTCCTTTTTCCTCTCCCTCTCCTCTCCCTCCCCCCTTTTTTTCCTCCCTCTCTCTCTCTCTCTCTGCCCCTCTCTCCACACATTAAATGCTTCATCCATCTATCTCCTTAGAATATATAACAAGAAAATCCGAGCTTGCAACTGCAAATGCATTCCAAGCGCTTGTTCAAACGCTCCGGAGCTTCGTGCAACTGAACTGTCAACAGACAAGACCATCAGCTGACACTCCAATCCCGTTAATCATATAATGAGAGGGATTCACTGATTCGGGAACTGTCATGATTTTTTTTTCCTTTTTTTTTTTACTTTCATTGTTATTGTTTTATCTATTGTTATCATTATATACGTACATATGCATATTCCTACATGTATCTGCGAGCGCGCGTGTGTGACTGTGTTGTGTTGTGTGGAGAGAGAGAGAAAAGTGAAGAGAGAGAGAGAGAGAGAAAAGAAGAAGAGAAGATTTAAAAGAGAGGGAGAGGAAGACAAGACAGAGAGAGAGGAGAGAGAGGAGAGGAGAGAAGAGAGAGAGAGAGAGAGGGGGGGGGAGAGGGGGAGACAAGACAAAAGGGGGAGAGAGAGAGAAGAAGAGAGAGAGAGAAGAGAGAGAGAACGGGAATGGAAAAAGGGAAAAAGGGAAGAATCGAAAAAGAAAAACGAGATGGAACGAGACAGACAGACAGAAAGACAGAGAGAGCACAAGTAAAAGGCTGAAAGTCTGTTTTTGGAATGGTTGAAATCGGATATTTTTGGGCGGTATTTCCGGCGAAAAAATAGATGAAGCAATTAATGAGATGAAAAGTAAAAGAGAGAGAGAGAGAGAGGGAAAAAAATACACGAGGAGAGTTCTTGGCAAATGTATTTACTTTTGACTTCCAGAATCCTTCCTTCCACTCCTCTTCTCTCTCTTAAACTCTCTTTTCCCTTTACTATCTATCTATCTATCTATCTATCTATTTATCTAACCATCTCTCTCTCTCTCTCTCCACCTCCCTCTCTCTCTCTATCTATCTATCTATGTATCTAACCATTCTCTCTCTTTCCCTCTTGTCTCTCTGTCTCTCTGTTTCTGTCTCTCTGTCTCTCTCTCTCTCTCTCTCTCTCTCTCTCTCCTCTCTCTCTCTCTCTCCTCTCTCTCTCTCCTCTCTCTCTCTCTCTCTCTCTCTCTCTGCTCTCTCTCTCTCTCTCTCTCTCCTCTCTCTCTCCACCTCCCATTCTCTCTCTCTCTCTCCACTCTCCATCCTCTCTCTCTCTCTCTCTCTCTCCTCGCTCTCTCTCTCTCTTCTCTCTCTCCTCTCTCTCTCTCTCTCTCCTCTCTCTCTCTCTCTCTCTCTCTTCTCTCTCTCTCTCTCTATCTATCTATCTATCTATCTATCTATCTATCTATCTATCTATATATCTATATATCTATCTATCTAACCATCTCTCTCTCCAGCTCCCTCTCTCTCTATCTATCTATATATCTATCTATCTGTCTATCTAACCATCTATCTCTATCTCTCTCTCTCTCTTTAAACCCCCCTGTCTCTCTAAATATATTGATCTATCTATATACCTATCTATCTAAACATCTATTTCTCTCTCTCTCTCTCTCTCTCTCTCTCTCTCTCTCTCTCTCTCTCTCTCTAACCATCTGTCTCTATCTCTCTCTCTCTAAACCCCCCTGTCTCTCTCTCTCTCTATTTATCTATCTATATATCTATCTATCTAAACATATATTTCTCTCTCTCTCTCTCTCTCTCTCTCTCCGTCTCTCTCTCCCCCTCTCTCTCTCTCTCTCCTTTTCTTCTCTCTTCTCTCTCTCTCTCTCTCTCATCTTTTTCT
>NC_051425.1:28020343-28025343 GCF_015228065.2 Penaeus monodon | reverse complement strand
TGTGATGATGATGCCTTGAACAACACGTAATGACATGAACATTATCCTATACCCTTGCAGAGAGCCAAACAAATGAAATCGAAAGAAAGACATCAACAACGACATCCTTATGCAACATATAATCCCAGGTGTTTGTCTCAACTCTCGACACTTTGGTAATACACTTAAGTTATTACAAAGTTGAGCTTCTTGCTCGGACAGCTGTAAAACTTTCATCTCCTTTGGGGATTGTCTTTGTCAACTTCTCGAAGGTGTGACGCAAACAAGAACACAGGCTGAGATAGGCTATGGATGTGAGGCTCGCATTCTGAATTAGACATACAAATGTGTGTATACTGTTCACTTATATATGGATACATTTATATACAAGGATACATATGCTTTTCTTACCGGACGGATGCATATATCTGCATCAGTAAGTATACCCTCTCGTACACACATATATAGATGTACACACACACACACACACACACACACACGTACACACACACACACACACACACACACACACACACACACACACACACACACACACACACACAACACACACACACACACACACACACACATTCACAAAAACATATGTACGCGTACGCCTTCTTTTTTTTTTTCTTTAAAAAGAATATTCATATTGTGATTTTGACTGAATTATCGAAAATCTTGCTTAAATACATTCGGTTTTAATAAGCTGGGCATTAGATGAAAGCTAAATATACTTAGATTCATACTTATATTTCTTGCAAGAAGTTTATTAAAAGGAAGAATAACGATTCATTTTCCAGCGCTTCTGCTGCGTGTTGCTCTGGTTGCTCAATAAATGTCTTAATAAATGAACATCTTAATAATATCCGGGAAACTTATGAGACTGATATGATTACTGGCTTGTTTTTTTTCTCTTTCTAATTACAAGATAATGTAATTAATAAAACAATGCTAAGTTTTATTAACTACGGTGCAAAATATTGATATGTGCAGATCAGGTGACAAATAAACATTGTAACATTTAATCAAAAGTCTCCAGTTATTCAGTATCAAAAAATTATAAAGTCATTTTTACGGCACTGAGACATTTTCGAAAGAATTGGAAAAGACAAAAAAAAAAAAAAGAGACCCTATAAATCAAACCCATGGTTAAAAAAATTAATTGAATTGTAGAATATAAAAAACAAATTTAATAGCTCTTCGGTCAAATACAAAAAAGGTTTAAGTTTTTTGTTCTAACAGAGATTATGATTGTCATCGAGGGCAGTCGAATAGCTTTTTTGTTCCTAAATTTTGTTTTTAAAGAATATTATAATCTCTTTTATCATTTATTTTTGTATATTTTGTTATAATATGATTTACTTTATCTCATTTTTTTTCATCATTAATATACTGGTTGAATATAATTTAGAAATATTTCATTTCCCAGCACCGGAAAGCGTTCACTAAGAAAACCAGAAAAAATAAATAACAACAAAGTAAGAATAAGTAGAGAAACAAAGGGTAAATTGGGTTTTATGGATATAAATAAAAATTATATATAATTTTATAAAATATATATATAAATATTATATATAAAATATAAATATATATATATTGCAAAATACATACAACAATTTTTGTATATTATTAATAAAATATATAATATAAAAATTATTATATATTTATTTATAAATAATAAATAATTTTCCACATAGCTTTTTAAAATTATTATTTCTATTATCTATCTATTATCTTATATAACAAATATACTAGTGTGTGTTGGGGGTGTGTGTGGTGTGTGTGTGTTGTGTGTGGTGTGTGTGTGTGGTGTGTGCGGGTGTGGTGGGGTGGTGTGTATTGTGTGCGTGTGTGTGTGGTAACTACTACATATATATATATAAATAATAATAAGTATGTAGTAACACACCACACACGCCCC
The DNA here is from genome assembly GCF_015228065.2 of Penaeus monodon. Lineage (NCBI taxonomy): Eukaryota > Metazoa > Arthropoda > Malacostraca > Decapoda > Penaeidae > Penaeus > Penaeus monodon. Next base: position 28,023,440 of record NC_051425.1, on the reverse strand, counting down.
AAAATACAACACACACACCACACCACGCACACACCCCAAACACACACACACACACCCCCACCACACACACACACCCCCAACACACACACAACACCAATGAAATATGATATATTAGATAGATAAAGATAGATAGATAAATAGATAGATATAAAAGCTATGATAGGAAAAAATATATATATTATTATTATATTTTATAAAAATATAATAAAATATATAATAATATATATATTATATAATAAAATATTTTGTAGATGTAGTGATATTATAATAAAAAATATTTTTTAAAAAAATATATATATATATATATTATATATATAATATAATATATATAATACAAAAACAAATTTTTCCCTTTTATTTTCCTAATTTTTATTTTGTTTGGTTATTTTTGTTACGAGGACTTAGTGAAGCTTTCCATGGTGTGGGAAAATGAAAGTATATCACTTTATATCGTCAGTAAAATTTAATGACTGAAAAAAAAAACGATGAAAAAGTATAATCAATTAAAAAACTAATACAAAAAATATAAATGATAAACGAATTAGATAATTTTTTTTAAATAAACAATAAATTTAGGAACAAATAAGCTAATTCGACTGCATCGATGACAATCATAATCATCTGTTAAGAACAAGAAACTTAATCCTTATTGTATTGTGACACAGAAGAGCATATTAATTAGAGATTTGATTATAGTATCATACAATTACATATTAATTTTAATAACAATGGTTAGATTGATAGAGATCTTTTTTTTTTTTTTGTCTTTTCCAATTCTTTCGAAAATGTCTCAGTGCCGTAAAAATGACTTTATAATTTTTTGATACTGAATAACTGGAGACTTTTGATTAAATGTTACAATGTTTATTTGTCACCTGATTGCACATATCAAATTTGCACCGTATTTAAAAAAAACTTAGCATTTTTTATTAATTACATTATTTTGGTAATTAGAAAGATAAAAAAAACAAGCCAGTAATCATATCAGTTCTCATAAGTTTCCCCGGATATTATTAAGATGTTCATTTATTAAGACATTTATTGAGCAACCAGAGCAACACGCAGCAGAAGCGCTGGAAAATGAATCGTTATTCTTCCTTTTAATAACTTTTTGCAAGAAATATAAGTAAGAAATTAAGTATTTTTAGCTTTCATCTAATGCCCAGCTATTAAAACCGAATGTATTTAAGCAAGATTTTCGATAATTCAGTCAAAATCACAATAGGAATATTCTTTTTAAAGAAAAAAAAAGAAGGCGTACGCGTACATATGTTTTTGTAAAGGGTTGTGTTGTGTGTGTGTGTGTGTGTGTGGTGTTTTGTGTGTGTGTGTGTGTGTGTGGTGTGTGTGGTGTGTGTGTGGGGTGTGTGTGTTACGTGTGTGTGTGTGTGTGTGTGTGTGTGTACATCTTTAATAGTGTGTGTACGAGAGGGTATACTTACTGATGCAGATATATGCATCCGCCCGGGTAAAAAAAAGCAATGTATCCTTGTATATAAATGTACCCCATATATAAGGAACAGATACACACTTTTGTATGTCTAATCAGAATGCAAAGCCTACATCCATAGCCTATCTCACCCTGTGTTCTTGTTTGCGTCACACCTTCGAGAATTTGACAAAGACAATCCCCAAAGGAGATGAAAGTTTACAGCTGCCCGAGCAAGAAGCTCAACTTTGTATAACTTAAGTGTATTACCAAAGTGTCGAGAGTGAGACAAACCCCTGGGATTATAGGGTTGCATAAGGATGTCGTTGTTGATGTTTTCTTTCGATTTCATTTGTTTGGCTCTCTGCAAGGGTATAGGATAAGTTCATGTCTTTACGTGTTGTTTCAAGGCATCATCATCACATCATATTATAGGCATCATCAAATTCTTATTAGTGGGGATTAATGATTCTTAATTATTTGGCTAAATTTGACGTCTTGATAGCAGATATGGTCATGCTTATCATTGAGATAATGGCAATACACCTACTTTACAATGAAACTAGCATTTTCTGGTATTATTTCTGCTGTCCACAAGAAAGGTAACTATTATTCTGATAATGATGTTACCCCTAAAAAAATAATCAACAGCAATAATATTTGATGATGAGGATGATGATGATGATGATGATGATGATGATGATGATGATGATGATGATGATGATAAAACAACAACAACAACAACAACAATATAATGATGTGATGATAATAAATAAGACAGTAATGATAATGAAGATGATGTAGTGATAATGATAGAAAAAAATAAGACCAAAAAGATAATGATTAAATGTTTAAAACAGTATAAATGGTACTAACAAAAATAATACAAATAATGATAAGAATATTAATAGTGATAATGAAAACAGAAATAATATTTATAATAATAATTAAACCCCAGTATGCTAACCCATAATGATAAAGCAGTTAAACATTAATCTTATTCATTATAAAAGTCATAATAGTAAAATAATAATAATGATAATAATAATAACGATAATAAGAATTATAATGATATAATAAAAATAATGATAACAATAATAATGATATAATAAAAATAATAATATAATAATAATAACAATAATGATAATAATAATAATAATAAAAATAATAAAATAATAATAATAAAATAATAATGATAATAATAACAATAATGAAAATGTCAATATTGATAAAAGTAAAAATTTCTAATAATGATGATGACGTAATAAAAAATAATATGACAGAAATTATATCAACGGTAATTATACAGCGTATTTTCCAAGCAAACAACATCCCGGTCATAAATATAAAACTTTTTATCCCCCCCTCCCCCCCCAAAAAAAAAAAAAAAAATCAGGAGAATGAAATAAAAATTTAAAACATACTCAAGATCAACCAAAAAAACTTAAAAACGATCAAGTACCTTTTGAGAAAGTGTTGCAGGGATAAGTTCCGGAAACAGAATTCTTTGCTAAATTTAAGGATTATAGTTGTGTACACAAAACACGACACACACCTAACAAAAACACATGCCAAATACGAATACACACCCCATACACACACAAACACACACACACACACCACACCACACACACACACATACACACACACACACACACAACACAACAA
>NC_051425.1:27977630-27982630 GCF_015228065.2 Penaeus monodon | reverse complement strand
TGACTCCTGTCTCTCCTCCACCTCCGTAAGGACACCGTGTTATAAAGAACGATCATTTTCGAAAGCTATTTTACGGCGATAAGACATGACGACTTGGAAGATGCAAAAATGTATCATAATTCAGGGGTAGCTCAGGCACCCGGATTCTTCTGAAGGTGACAGCTGTACACTCGGCTTGTCTCATCTCACACGGGCAAGATGATGCTGTGTTTGCAATGTTTTTCTTTCTCTCTATGTTTCTTTTCTTCTGTTTGCCTTACCCTCTCTGGTTGTTTCTCTGTCTGTCTGGCTGTCTCTTTGTTTCTCTCTCTCTCTCTAACACTGTTTCTGTCTCTGTCTCTCTCTATCTATCTATCTATTTATTTCTCTCTCTCTCTCTCTACTCTTTCTCTCTCTCTCTCTCTCTCCTCTCTCTCTCTCTTCTCACTCTCTCTCTCTCTACTCTCTCTCTCTCTCTCTCTCTCTCTCTCTCTCTCTCTCTCTCTCTCTCTCTCTCTCTCTCTCTCTCTCTCTCTCTCTCACTCTCTCTCAAAATTAGTATTTATGATGTAGGACCGCCCTGTCGTGTTCCCTCTGGTCTTCATTCTTTCAGGTTTGGTCTCGGATGCGTAACATTTGCCTTCTTATTCTGGTAGAGAGAAGGAGAGAGAGAGAGAGAGAGAGAGAGAGAGAGAGAGAGAGAGAGAGAGAGAGAGAGAGAGAGAAACTGACCTAACTCTTCTTGTGCATGCCCCCTCCCTAATCTTTCCCGCATATTTCTTCTCTCTCTCTCTCTCTCTCTCTCTCTCTCTCTCTCTCTCTCTCTCTCTCTCTCTCTCTCTCTCTCTCTCTCTCTCTCTCTCTCTCTCTCTCTCTCTCTCTCTCTCTCTCTCTTCTTCCTCCTCTTTATATAAACTTTTTGCAATATTTTAACGTTCTCTTTCTTCTCCTCACCGACACTCCCTTTTTGCTTGTTTGTCTTCTCTCATCCTCTCCATCCCCTTCTCTGCTCCCATTCCTTCTCCTTCCTCTCCTTTTCTTCTTCATCGTCTCTTTTTACTCTCCTCCCTCTCCTTTTTTTATCCCTGTCTCTTCCTTTTTTTCTCCCTCTTCCCTTTCCTATTCTTCTTCCCCCCCCCCTCCATCCTCTCCTCTCCATTCCCCTCCTTATCCTCCCCCTCCCCTATATTCCCTTATTCCATCCTTCCATCTCCTTCTCTCCGCCCCCCCCCTCCCACTTGTACCTGCTTCTCCGTCTCCCATTACCTGCCTCCCTCCCTCACTCTCTCCCACTACCTGTGCTTGCTCCACCACGTCTGCTTTTAACCTGCTTGCAGCATTTGTCTCTCTCTCTCTCTCTCTCTCTCTCTCTCTCTCTCTCTCTCTCTCTCTCTCTCTCTCTCTCTCTCTCTCTCTCTCTCTCTTCTCTCTCTCTCTCTCTCTCTCTCTCTCTTTCGCCTCGTCCCTCTCTTATCCTCCTCTTCCACCCCCATTCCATCCTTCCTCCCTCCCTACCCCTCGGCCTTCCTCCTCCATTCTCCAACACCTCCTTCCTCCCTCCCTGTCTCTCCTCCCTTCCTCCCACCTCCTTTCTCCCTCCTCCCTTCCTCTCTCCTCCTTTCGATCTCCTCTCTTCCTCCCTCTTCTCCCTCCTCTCTCCTCCCTTCCTCCCACCTCTCTCCTCTCCTCTCTCATTCCTCTCCCATCTCTCTCCTCTCCTCTTCCCTCCTCCCTCCTCCCTCCTTCCCTCCTCCCATCTCTCTCCTCTTCCCTCCTCCCCCCCCCCCTTCATCTCAAGGTCATCAAGCAGCGTCATCTCAGAGAGTCACTTCTTCTGATCCGGACGGAATGTTTGAATGATAAAAATGATAAAACATAATAAGATAAAGAAGGGAGAAGAAGAAAGGAGATGATAATGAAAAAGAGAATGAAGAAATTGATGATACTGATGATGCAGGAGTTACAGAAGAAGAAAGAGTATGTAGAAAAGTCGAGACCAGACAAAATAGAAAACAAAAGATGATGATTGTGGTAAAGAATGTGAGGAAAAAAAAAAAGGAAATAGAAGACGAAGAAGAAGAAGAAGATACAGGAGGAGAAGAAAGCAAATGCAGCGGACGGCGAAGGAGTGTGATGATAGTGATGATGACATAATAATGATGACGATGGGGATGATGTAATGAATATGAGGAAGATATTAATATAGTGATTATGATGATGATGCCGGAATCTTTATGATGACGATGATGACGTAATGATTACAGTGATGGTAATGACGCTGCGCTTTTGATAATGATCCCCTAATCATTTTGATGGCGTAATGATTATGATAATGATGGTGACGTAATGATCATCATCGTGACGTGTGGGGATGTGATGACTACGCTGATGATAATGTGGTGATGACGATGATGTGCTGAAAGTAATGACGATGTGATAATGACCTTATATAACCTTTTTTTTTATTTCTTTACTTCTTTCGTTCACATTTTTTTCTCTCTCTTTCTGTTTGAATGTGATGATAAAGATGATATTATAATAATAATCATAATAAGTGATGAAAATGATTACAATAATAATAATTATAATGATAATAATAAGATCAAAGGTGATAATAACAATAATTATAAAATAGTAATAACGACGATGATGATAATAATGTCAAAAGTAGTAATGATAATGATATGATGATGATGATGATGAATATAATAACAATAATAATAAGAATGATAATAATAACTATAATGATAATAATGATAATAATAATAATGATAATAATAATGATAATAATAATAATAAATAATAATAATAATAACAATAATAATAATAATAAAATAATAATAATAATAACAATAATAATAATAATAATAATAATGATAATAATAACAATAATAACAATAATAATGATAATGATAATAATAATTAATGATGATAATTATAATAACAATAATGATAGTAATAATAATAGTAATACTGATAATAATAATAATAATAATAATAATAATAATAATAATAATAATAATAAGAAGAAGAAGAAGAAGAAGAAGGATAAGAAGAAGAATGGTAATTCTAATAATATTGATAATGAAAACATTAATAGCAGTAATAATGATAATGATAATAATAACGATAATGACGATGGAGATAATAAAAATAACACCTTCCTTTCAACAACAACGTTAGTAAGAAATATTCCTTACATATCATCGATAGCAGTTTATAATTAATGGGAAAACTTTGATGGAATCATCCAAACAGTAATCAAATGAAAACTTTTAAGAAAAAAGGATCTAAAAAAGAAGAAAAAAAAAAGTGAAAAACAAATGATTTTTTTTTTCTTTCTTTTACATTTATCCATTCATTTATTTCTCCTCTCTTTCATTCTCTCTCTTTTTAAATCTGTCTTCACTAGTTTTTACTTATTTTTTCTTTTTCTATTTTTGCCAGAGTGAGTCACTTACAACAACAGGATCGTAATTCTTTTTTAATCTCTCTTGTCTTGAATCACGATTTAAATGTCAATCTCAGATCAGGGATTACATCTATAAATTATTTTCCAAGATAATCCCAGAGAAAATTCTTCTTACACACCGAATCCTTAATGCTAATTAAAAAGTTTCTAATTAACTCTCTCCTTTCTGCCTCCTTAGTTTCTCTCCGTCTCTCTGTTTGTCTGTCTCTCTGTTTGTCTGTTTTCTGTCTCCCTGTTTCTCTGTCTCTCTGTTTCTCTGTCTCTCTGTTTCTTTGTCTCTCTCTTTCATTCTCTCTCTCTCTCTCTCTCTCTCTCTCTCTCTCTCTCTCTCTCTCTCTCTTCAGTCTATCTATCTATCTAATTATCTATCTATCTCTATATATCTCTATCTCTCTCTATCCATCTATCTTATTTCTTCTTTTCTCCATTTTCTGTATCCTTGTGCCTACGAGAGGAGAGATAGAAGGAGACTAACTATAATAATAATGATAATGATATTGATGATAATAACAATAACGATAATGATAATAATGGTAATAGTAATGGTCATGAAAACGATAACGATAATGATTATAATGATAGTGATAAAGTTATCAATGATAAAAGCCATAAAATTATAATATTAATGATTATGAAGATGATAATGCTAATAACAAAATTTATAATAAAATTAACAAAAGTAAATAGAAAAACAATTGCAATGAAGATATTTATAATAATATCAAAAAGAGTAATGATACAATGATAATAACAATAATGATAATGATAACAATATTAATAATAATAATGATAATGATAAGAACATTAAAAATAGTAGTAACAACAACAACAACAACAGCAATAATAATAATAGTAATAATGATACTACTAATAATAATAATAGTAATAATAATAATAATAATAATAATGATAATAATAATAATAATAATAATAATAATAATAATAATAATATAGTAGTAGTAATAATGATGATAGAAACAATGATAATGATAATATTGATAATGACATTATAAATAATGATAAGGATAATAATGTTAATTTTAGTAGTAATAAGATAATAAAAATGTTGACAATATGTGTAATAATATTAACGTTCATGATAAAAAAATAATAACAATAGTAATAATAATATAAAAATAATAATATTATTATATATATAATATATATATATATATATATATATATATATATATATATATATATATAAATATATATATATATATATATATATATATTATATATATATATATATATGTATATATATATATATTTAATATATAACATATATACATATTATTATTATTATATAAAATTAACATATATTATCATATTACTAATGTATATCATATTATCATTATCATGAACTCTAATCATTATTACTACATATTCAACATTATTATTATCTTATTAATACTAAATTAATTATACCTATATATATATATAATAGCATATCAATATATCATTATATGTATATCTATTATCATTTTATCTATACTATATTATATTATATATATTAAATTATATGTACTATTATAATTTAATAATACTA
>NC_051425.1:27967630-27972630 GCF_015228065.2 Penaeus monodon | reverse complement strand
CTTCTTTTTCCTTTTCTTTATGTTTGTTTCTCATATTCTGAAGTCTCCTTTTTCTTCTCCTCGTCTCTTTTATTTCCTATCCTTTTATATATTCCAGTAGGTTGTTTTTGCTATATTATCGTCTCTTTCTTATTCCTCTTCTTCTCCTCTTTTATTTCCCTCTTCTTCTCCCCCGTCTCTTTTCTTTCCTTTGTGCCAGTTCCTCGTATTTTGAAGTCTTTTCTTCTCCTCCTTCTCTTCCCTTTCCTTTATGTCCTTTTCTCGTATTTTGAAGTCTCCTTCTCCTTCTCTTTTATTTCCTATCTTTTCATATATTCCGGTAGATTGTTTTCGCTATATTATCGTCTCTTTCATCTTCTTCTCATTCTCTTTTCTTTCCTTTGTGCCAATTCCTCGCATTCTGAAGCCTTTTTTTTTTCTTTTTTTTCTCCTTCATTTTCCTTCTCTTTATGTCTTTTTTCTAGTATTTTGAAGTGTCATTCTTCTCCTCCTCCTCCTTTTTTATTTGCTTTATGTCAGTTTCTCATATTCTGAAGTCTCCTTCTTCTTCTTCTCCCATGTCTCTTTTACTACCTTTATGTCCGTTTCTCGTATTCTGAAGTCTCCTCCTCCTTCTCCTCCTCCTCCTCCTCTTTTATTTCCCCTACGTCAGCTTCTCGTATTCTAAAGTTCTTTCCCCTTTTCTACAAGACCGTAAGGCTGCAGATCAAAGCCTGTTCTCGAGCCAGAAATTTTAGTGATTCTGTAATTTTGAATTGATCTGGAATTGTCATTTTCTGGAAAATCTTGTATCAGTTTCCGGTCCGGTTTCTCTAATATATTATCCATACAACGTTTCCTCTTGCTGTACCTGTCCATGTATGTATTTATTCTATATATATATCAACATATATTAACATCAGTAACATTAATTTCCCCTTCATGCCCTGTTTACTTCATACCTTCATTTAAATGTAGTATGTGTTACCTTTATATTCATAAAGTCCCCTCGTAAAGTTCTCTATTAGCAGAAAGCTCCCTAAAAAATTACTTTATAGAGCACTAAACACTAACCTTTCTTTGATCCATCTCTCTGAGCACCTTTTTTTTTCTTTCTTTCTTTTTTGAGTATCCAGCCGTTGGATCGAAGTAGAAAGGCAGTCCATGAGTTTATTCCGAATAGATCGTGTTTTTTTTTTTCGCCATCCTATTATGGACTCTTCGCAGGCTTAACACTTTTTAAGGCAAGCTTTATTCTTTTTTTATGACAAATTTTACCTTCTTAAACCCATTCTTCATGATTTTATTGGTATTTAGAATGCTTAATTTTTTTTTTTTTTTTAACATTCACTAATATCTCTCTGTTCGGCACTTCGCTTTTTTTTATTCCCGACTTTTTCACTCTGTATTTGGAACCTTGCAGTTTTTATTATCATATTCCATCTCTCTCTCTCTCTCTCTCTCTCTCTCTCTCTCTCTCTCTCTCTCTCTCTCTCTCTCTCTCTCTCTCTCTCTCTCTTCGAGCACACACGTAAATCAGACACACACACACACACACACACACACACACACACACACACACACACACACACACACACAAACAAAGAAAACCATACAAGAAAACACACACACAAAACATGCACATGTGCTATTTAAACACTAAAAAAAAAAAAAAAACGAAAAAAAACCGGGAGGGAGGGGGCCACGGAGCATACGGCAACGCATCCGCCTCGTTACAATTCTCTAATGCAATCAGCTGTTTCCTTCCAGCGGTGCGGAGGAAAGTAGCCTGTCTTTCTCGTGTCTCATGTAGCCCTAGAAAGCGGTAGCCTCGAGGGGCGCCCGGGAAACGCGGCGTCTCCCGGAGGAGCAAAGCTTCAAGCGGGGTTGGTGGGAGGGGGAGGAGGGGGCTACTGGGGAAGGTGGGATGACGCGGCAAAAGTGCTATGCTGTAGGGAAGTAGGTTTTGTTTTGTTTTTTTCATATCATTATTCTCTTGTTCTTTCTCTCTTTTGTTTTTCTTCTTTTTCTCTTTTGGTTCCGTTTTTTTCGTTCTTCTCTTTTTTTCTTTCTTCATTTCTTTCTTTCCTTTCTTTCTTTCTTCTTTTCTTCTCCCTTCCTTTCTTTCTTTCTTTCTGTCTGTGAAAATTATATATATATATATATATATATATATATATATATATATATATATATATATGTTCACGCACACTGAGAAAGAGAGGGAGTGTGTGGTGTGTGATTCTGCGTGTATCTGGACGTGTGTATGCTTAATAGAGCGACTGACAGACACAGAGAGAAAAAAAAAAGAGAGAGGGAAAGACAGAAAAGAAAAAAAGAAAAACACACAAAAAACAGAAAGATAAAAGAAAAACAACAACAACAAAAAAAAACATACACCTCAAAATAGATAAAACCAAACAACAAACAAAATAAAACAGAAAAAAAAATGAAAACAAAACGCATTCCTACAGCCAACAGAACGCCATAAGGTATATTTCCTCCCGAACATTAGAAACCGCACCAAGTTCGTTTCAATGGTGACTTTCACGCCTTTTCCCCCACTCTAGTTCTGGAAGAATGTTCTTATTCTTTATGCAAAAGACGTGTGGTAAATTCCTTCACGGGTGTGCGTTATAGTAAGGCAAGAGGTGGGTCGTTAAGATGTTATTAACGTGTAGTAAATTAACGGTAAATGATAGGCCTATTGAGTTAATGACCGTGGTTCCCCGTTGGAATTTCCGCGAAGGTGCCATATGTGTTTTTATGTGATGTAGGCCTGCTGTGATAATGAGATAGCGCCTTAAATTAGATATGTATATATACAATATGTACGCTTAGCTGTGTCTGTACAGAAGGCACAAGAACACGTACAGTAGGACGCGTAAATAAACCATGTGTGTGTGTGTTTGTGTGTGTGTGTGTGTGTGTGTGTGTGTGTGTGTGTGTGTGTGTGTGTGTGTGTGTGTGTGTGTGTGTGTGTGTGTGTGTGTCTGTGTGTCTGTGTGTATGTTGATGTCCTACAATTTCCAGCCTAATCTACGAAAGCTGTAACTGTCTCACATGTAATTTTATGCTAGAAATCATCAGCTCCATGATATAAAATTCAGTCGAGTAAATAATTTTAAATAGCTACATAATTTTCTTCGTATCGGACTTGATAGCACCAAGAAATCTTGGATTCCACTTATGAATAATTTTTAGTCCTTTTGTTTTGAGCTCAAATCTTTACGATCTTAGTATAAAGTTCTATAATATAATCTTATCTACTTTAACCCCCCCCCCCTCAGCACAGTCATGTAGGAGTGTATCCATGGGCTAATATCACCTAAAAACATACATACATACATACACACACACACACACACACACACACACACACACACACACACACACACATATATATATATATATATATATATATATATATATATATATATATATATATATATATGTGTGTGTGTGTGTGTGTGTGTGTGTGTGTGTGTGTGTTAATCATAATGATAATAAAAATAGACTGTTAATAAGAAATAACCTTGAAATCTTACACAAATGTCTCTGTGGAGCTTATTCCAGTATGAACAAGAGATCTCAAGGTCTCCCCGTGAAATGGTAATGGCGAAAGACACTCCACTTCGAGAAACCACTGTATAATTCATGTTACTATTTTTGAATTCCAGTATCGGTATATTTGTTCTCTGGTGCCAATGAGATGCGATTTTTGGTATTCACTCTAAGATTGGTTTTATATTTTTTTCCGTATATGTAAAAGATTTCCTCTTTTTTTCTCTCAAAGTATATTAAAATAGATCAAATTTTCTACGTGGTAACCTATGTTAACTAATTCACTACACTGTTGTCAAAGGACATATAATTTGTTACAATTCTGCTCTCTGAAGGATATACTATCTAGCTATATTGCAAAATATGATATATAATTTATATTATCACTTTCGTTTTTCGTGGAAGAATAGTGATATTCACGTTCTAGTATATTGTGTAATAGCAACTGTTTTTTGCTTAATACTAAAGAGAAAAATTAAACTAACTTACTTCATGTCTTTGAATTAGGACATGAAGATTATTATTGTATATGTTCCTATTTGTATAATCCTCTGTTGAATAAAGTATTTATTAATGCCTGATAATTTCAGTTTTGTGGGAAATCAAAGAATCACTTATTTGATAAGGTGGCAGTGATTCAGGGTCCCCGGAAGCAAAGCCAGGCGGGAGTTTCAATTTTAAAGTGACTGATATAAAGAATGCGATTTTGCCATTGTAAAGAATTCTAGACTGTTTTAGGTGTAAGACAGAGATTCATCTCCTTCCTTCTCAAGGGATTTGCCGCGTATTCATAATCACTTGAGTGTTTCCTTGCATTGATATATAAGAATGTATTATTTCTTGAGCAATGTTGACTGTTTTCCACGCAGTTCCAGTTAAAGACATGCAGCCTTGAATAAATTATATATATATATATATATATATATATATATATATATATACATATATATACATATATATATACTATATACATATATATATATATATATATATATATATATATATATATATATATATATATATATATATATATATGCAGTCCAAATAAACATTAATTTCAACTTAATCATAAAGGAAAATTCACCAAGCTCTCACCTTTTTTTTAACTAGATGTGTCTTGCTATGTTTTTCTCTCTCTCTCTCTCTTTCTTTCTTTCTTTCTTTCTTTTTACGTGTTTCTAAGTAAATATAATCAGAGACGGACCCAAGATGTCTCACAGGGGAACGGAAAGAGATGTGGGGGGGGAAGGAGGGGGGGGGGGGTTAGGCACTAAATACATAATAAGGAGGTGCCAATCCTAGTCGACTCGAGGCCATACGCCATGATATATGTGGATAATGTTTGATTTCACAAATAGGTTTGTGTTGATTAATGTTATATCATGATAACAACAGTAAAATGATCGATACCCTCCCCTCACGATTCAAACCAAAAATAAGGTTATTCTACTGGTCAG
>NC_051425.1:27950130-27952630 GCF_015228065.2 Penaeus monodon | reverse complement strand
TATTTTAATATATATATAATTTTATTATAAAATTTAATATTTTATTGAAAATAAAAAAAAAAAATAAATACTTTTTTTTAACAACTTAACTTTTAAAATAATATTTAAATTAATTTAAATATAAATTTTTTTAATTAATTTATTGTATAAAAAAAAATATGTAAAAATTTATATATAAAATATTTTTAATATTAAATTTTTAAATTCTTTTTTTTTTTTTTTTTTTTTTTTTTTAAAAAATAGAAAGAAAAAAATAAAAGAAAAAAAGGAGAAAAAAGGGGGGGAAATAGAAGAAAACAAAGAGATCCCCCCCAAAAAGAAAAAAGAGAAGGAAGAAAAGGGGGAGAGGGTGGAAGTGGGGGGGGGGAAAAAGGGGGAAGAAGGAAGAGGAAGCGGGAGGGGGAAGGGGAAAGAGAAGGAGTGGAAGGGGGAGAGAGGGGGGAGGGGGGAGCGGGGGAAAAAAGGGAGAGAGGGGGGAGAGAGAGGAGAGAGAGAGGAAGGAGAGAGAAGAGGAGAGAGAGAGAGAGGAGAAAAGGGAGGAAGAGAGAAAGAGAGAGAGAGGAAGGAGAGGAGAGAGAGAGAGGAGAGAGAGGAAAAGGAGAAAGAGGGGGAAAAGGAAGAATGGAGAAGAGGAAGAAAGAAGAGGGGGAGAAGAAGAAAAAAAGAAGAAAAGGAGAAGAAGAAGGAGAAGAGAAGAAGGGGGGGAAGAGAGGGGGGAAGAAAAGAGGAAGGGGGGGGGAAAAAGACAAGAGATAAGAAGAGGAGGGAAGGGGAAGGGGAAAGAGAGGAGAGAGGAAGAGAGAAGGAGAGAGAAGAGGGAGAGAGGGAAAGGGAAGAGAGTTGGGGGAAGATGAAAAAAGAGGAAGGGGGATAATAAAGGGGAAAAAAGAAGAGGAAGAAAGAGGAAAGATATAGAAGGAGAAAAACGTAGTGGAAAAGAAAAAGTTTAAAGTGATAAGAGATAAATAACTGAAAAAAAAGAATAAGGGAAAAAATAAAAAAAAAGGGGAAGGGGGAAAAGAAAAAGAAGGAAAAAAGAAAGAAAAAAAGGAAGAAAAGGGATGTAAAGAAAAGAAAGGAAAAAAAAAGGCGGAAAAAATGTAAATTAAAGAAAACTTCATGAAAAAAAGCAAATATATAACATTTAAAAGGGAAAAAACATCATAGAAAAAAGTAAAAAAAGGGAAAACAAAAAAAAAGAGGAAGGGAAAAAAAAAGGAGAAGGGAAAAAGAAAAGGAAAAAAGGAAAGAAAAGAGAAGGAAAAGGAATTTGGAGGAGATGAAAAAGTAAAAATTTAAAAAAATGAAAATTTTGACACTTTAGGTGGAAAATGGGAAAAAAGAAAAAGAGAAAAGAGGAGAGGAAAAGAAAAGAAAAAAGAAAAGGAAGGGAAAAGAGAGAGACGAGGGGAAGGAATGGGGGAAAAAAAGGGGAGAGAGAGATAGAGAGAAGAGAGAGAGAGGGAGAGAGGGAGTGGGAGAGAGAGTGAGTGAGAAAAAGAGAGAGAGAGGGAGAAGAGAGAGAGAGAGAGAGAGAGAGAGAGAGCAAAATGACACAGACATTCCATAAATATTGTTAATTTCGAGTAAAAGCAATTAATTCCGGTATGCGTGACATATGAAGTGAATTTGATATACCAATTAATTTATGATATTGCAAAATAAAATTGTTATTGAAAAGCACGGGTAAAACTGTTGAGTAAAAAGATATAAACATATTGAAATATCGAAAAAGTCCTGATGTAAGTTAAAGATTTTTTTGCCTTCACTCTTTTCTCTCTTTCTCCTCTCTCTCTTTTCTCTCTCTCTCTCATCTCTGCCCCCTCTTCTCTTCTCTCTCTCTCTCTCTCTCTCTCTCTCCTCTCTCTTTCTCTCTCTCTCTTTATAAATTTTATATATATAAATTTTATTAATATATTATATATATATATCTATATAAAAATATTTTAGTGTGTGTGTGTGTGTGTGGTGTGTGGTGTGTGTTGGGGTATAAAATATTATATATAATAATATATATATTATATATATAATATTAATATATATATATATATATTATTAATTATGCATTATATTCATATAATGTATGTGTGTAATACATATATCAAAATATAAATAATGATAAATATATATATATATTTAAAATATATTATATAATAATTTAGTATATATATATTATATATATATATATAATATATATATAAAATATATATATTTATATAAACACAAACATATATATAGGATTTCAGTCGTAGATTATCCTCGAGGGAAGCGTAATCATAGAAAGAAAAGAATACCGGGTGCAAAACATCTTTTTTAATTTCAAAGTTTTGGAGTCATTGACATCCCCCGTGATCTAAAAGGAAAAAAAAGAAAATTTCTATGTAAAAAAAAATTAAATTTGGTTATAAAAAAAATTTTTTCTGGGGGAAACAGAAAAAGCAAAACTGATTAAACAAGAACAGAAAATTATCTAACCAAACATAAAATATACACACCAAAT
>NC_051425.1:27940130-27942630 GCF_015228065.2 Penaeus monodon | reverse complement strand
TTAAATCAGGAATGATTTTCTGATATTGATTCGTTGTTTAGTTTCAATTGGAATGGATGGCACTGGTCCTGGAAACGTGCTACAGGAATCCCGATTTTTCTTGGTTTCCTGTGCTCGTACATTTATGCATTTGTACACATACATGTTCACACACACACACACACACACACACACACACACACACACACACACACACACACACACACACACACACACATATATATATATATATATATATATATATATATATATATATATATATATATGCATATGTGTGTGTGTGTGTGTGTGTGTGTGTGTGTGTGTGTGTGTGTGTGTGTGTGTGTGTGTGTGTGTGTGCGCGCGCATATATACATATATATATATATAATATGTGTGTGCATGTGCGTGTGCGTGTGCGTGTGCGTGTGTGTGTGTGTGCGCGTGCGTGCATGCGTGCGTGTAGATTCTAGAACAAGCAGGGTTGTCGCAGCAAATTTTCAACACCAGACCATATCCACACAGTAGCCCAAATGAGGGAGAATGTAAACGAACATATGTGATCCTTCTCCAGGTCACATATGTGACCCTAAGCCAGGTGTATGGTACAAGTCGATTACGAAAAGGCATTCGATTCTTTGCAAATACCGGTTACTATTTAATGATATTCGTAAGCACGAAATCGAGGAAATCCGTTGTAGAATATGGTAAGTTATGTAAATATTAAGCAACGACCAAAAGTTCTATGCGGAAGCCGACGAAATCCCAATGAAAGAAGGTGTTGAGCAGGGCAACACTAGCATACCAATACTGTTTACAGCTTGCTTTAAGGAAATATTCAAGAAAAGCTATTCAAATAGGGGATGAGCATCGAAACCGTCTAAAGATTTGCAGACGATATTGTTCTCTTCAGCAAGTGAACGGCAACAACTGGTAAACGATTTAAATGGAGAAAGTCTGAAAGGTGGACTTCAGATGAGAGTACCAAGTTCTGGACGAGTATAACTCATTCAGACAAACACATCCACTGCAGACAGATCAGCATATTTAAGAAGGTCGATTATGTTTAACTAACTTGGCTTGATGTACCTGTTATATCCACTGTGATTTTACTTTATCAACTGGATCCACAAGTGCAGAGTCATCAAGGAATCAATCATTAGTCCTACCTATCTAACCTCTTTACATTTTCCTTGTTTTTTCCCTTTTTTTTCTTTGTTTGAAAAAAAATTGCATATTTCTAAATTGTTATCAGTATTTTCATAACATTATGTTAATCGCAATGTCAATAATAGGAGCATCGATACTGATAGCAGTAGAAAAGAATAATTAATTTAAGAAATGAAACCAGGACACGGTCAGTTAGACTTCCCTACCAAATATAGAGGTATGTGTGTATGTATATTTGTATATATGTACATACACAGGCGTGTGTGTGGGGGGGGGGGGGTGTAGGTATACATACATATACAGTACTGATATACGTATCGGGACCAACTATGGATATTGTGTTTTTCACCTCCTTTGGGTTCTGCAAAGTACATTGAATGAAAAGGATCATGGATGCTTATTGTTTTGAATAGATTATCCGCTGTGGTATCTATATTTTTTTTATAAAAAAAAAAGAAAGGCCAAATTTTCTGTAGTTTGGAGGTTTTGCTAGAATTCCCTTGTTTCTCCCAAGGAGGTGTCACAAATACTGGTCGCAGGCTTCCGGTTTCCGGTTTTATTTCTTATTTGTGTAAATACATGCACTACCGCCACTGACTAAACCTAGCCCTTCTACCATACAAATTGAATCAAAACTGCCTGCTGAGGAAAGAATCTTAGTAGGCCAGATTTTTCTGCTATTCAAGTTTATCTCCAAGAAACATTCCTACGCCAACAGGAATACCCAAAAATTCAATTGTAAAAGTGAAAAGAAATCTATGAACCATATCGAAGAGGAAAGTGTGGAGGAAAGTCTGCCACCTTTCCTAGACAGGACAGTATGCTTGTAAATATGGTTAATATGTTCAAACAACTAATGAATGGAGGAACTATAGTATGGAGTGTAAGCCCTTTACGGTCAGAAAAAAGTTAAATGAGGTGGGATACCGTGCATGTAGGACATTTAAGGTGCCAAGATTAACCATAGCCATGTGGAAGAAACGACTGGCCTGGCCAAAGACTGGGCATCAGAGGGTTGGTAAAAGGGTTAATCTCACTTAAATCTTCCTTTTGGCTAGGTTTCTATGCGATTCAATCATAGTTTAGTGAAATATTTGTGCATACATGATAAGAGATATATATTAGCTATAAAGCATTACATCAAATTTGGTTCAAAAGCGAGATCAGAAAAAGGTCTTGTTGGAGATGGAGTTCAAAAGAGATTTATTTGAGTGTTTCAGTCACCTCGTAACTTTTACTGTTATTATGATTCGCAGGTATTTCTGATGAATCTACGGTAGATACAGAGACGAAAATTTGTTAGAAGCAGCAGTTTACAGACGGATTACCCCAGCTGCCTAGGAGCACAAGT
>NC_051425.1:27920130-27925130 GCF_015228065.2 Penaeus monodon | reverse complement strand
ATTATATATATATATTAACTATATATATATATATATATAATATATATATATATATATATATATATATATATAATATATATGTGTGTGTGTGTGTTGTGTGTGGTGTTATATATATATATAATATATATATATATATATATATATGTATATATATATATATATATATATATATATATATATAATATATATTCTTTCTTTTCTTTTCTTTTTTTCCTTTTTTTCTCAGCATCCATTTATTCCACTGCAGGAAATCGGCCTTTCTCAATTTATTATTTGGCAGTCTCTTTGGATGCCCTTCCTAATCAACCGCGGTTCGGCGCGCTAACACCTGTGCTACGACACCTGCGTCTGACTTCTCAAGGGGATATGCCGTTTTCTCGCATTGTGATCAAGCTCGAGTGAGTAGAGCAGAGAGCAGGCATTTTTACGACTGCCGAGACGGGGAACTGAACTCGGAGCCATGAGGGTCCAGTCCAGTTCTCTAACCAATGGACCATCGCGGCAGTCATATATATATGTATGTGTGTGTGTGTGTGTGTGTGTGTGTGGTGTGTGTGTGTGTGTGTGTGTGTGTGTGTGTGTGTGTGTGTGTGTGTGTGTGTGTGTGTGTGTGTGTGTGTGTGTGTGTGTGCTAAGTACTTGCATTCCTTCTTACTTGCAGTTGCCAACGCTGGCAAACCTAGTGAGAAAAAGGGAGCAGCAAAACTGAGAGACCCAGTTGCTCTGTGGGAGTCCTTCAAGCACGAAACACTGAATCAGCACAGGAGTCCACTGGTGTACAACTGAGGCCAAGGCAGAATTTCATCTCTCTGGAGACATTGAAGGCCATTGAGGTGTGTTGCATGGCTTGGCTGAATAGCAATCAGGACATGTGTTGCTCTTTGGTGTGTAGGGCTCGGACACTGCTGAGAAGGGACAAGGAACAGTTCATCAGGAATCTTGCTGAGGAGGCCATTTCTTGATAAACGACCTTCGCTCTGCCAACCAAGCCCTGAGAAAGTTAAACTCTAAGCCCTCCTCACAGATGACTGCATTCCGCTCAGTATATGGACAGATCATCTCAGATCATGTTCAGGTTCGTGAACACAGGGCTGAGTATTTTCAGCAGTTGTACCAGGTAGACCCTCCAACAGTTAGTTTGGATGCAAGTGGTATCACAATACCTGTGTCGGACCCACCCATCCCCGAGGAAGTGTGGGAAAGCCACAGGCATATGTGATATCCCTGCTGAACTGCTATAGGCTGGGGTGAACCTATGGCACGGGGCTTGCATCAGTCTTGACTGCCATCTGGCAGTCTGGTACCATTCCCCCTGACCTGTTGAGGGGCGTGGTCATCCCTCTCTGGAAGGGGAAAGGGGATCGTTGGGACTGTAGCAACTACCGTGGCATTACACTGCTCTACATACCAGGCAAATTTTCGCCCACCTACTAAGGCACCAGAGACTGGAGCAGTCTGGATTCACTCCTGGCAAGTCCACAATAGATTGTATCCTAGCACTTCGAGTAATTGTGGAACGCCGTCGTGACTTCGGTGGTGGATTGTTTGCAGCCCACATGAAGAAGGCATTTGAGTCGGTGCATCAAGAGTTGCTATAGGAGATTCTGAGATTCAGGGTAATTCTAAAACAGATTATTGGCCTAATATCAAGCCTATATGCCGGTACTGAAAGTGCTACAAAGTGTGGTGGGGGCCTGTCAAACTTCTTTAATTGAGGAGTGAGGCAATGCTGTGTCCTTGCACCAACACTTTTCAACACCTGCATGGACTGGATAATGGGCAGAGCTACTAGCCAAAGTCAGTAAGGAGCAACACTGGGCAATATCAAGGTCTCAGACCTTGACTCTGCGGATGATGTTGCCATCATATTTGAGTCCCTGGCGGCTCTTGATGCATTTAGCAATGAGGCGAAGCCCTTAGGCCTAGATGTCTCCTGGATCAAGACCAAGATTCAGAAATTTGGGGCCTGTTAGGGGAACCCATTCAATCGATCCAAACTTGCAGTGAAGTTGAAGTCACAGAGAGTTGGTAGTGTAGTCCATATCTCTGGCACATTATATATATATATATATATATATATATATATATATATATATATATATATATGTATATATATATATATATATATATATATATATATATATTATATATATATATATATATATATATATATATATATATATATATATACATATATATATATATATATATATATATATAAATATATATATACATAATATATAAATGTATTATATACATATATGGTTTTATTATATAAATTATTTTTTTAAAAATTTATATTATTATTTTTATATATTATATATATATATATATACATTATTAATTTTATATATATATTTTTATATTATATATATATATCTTATATATATATTTATATATAAATATCATAGGTGTGTTGTGTGTGGGTTAATTTTATATAAAAATTAATTATATTTTATATTTATTTTTTTATATTATTAAAAATTTTAATAATTTAATTAAAATATATATATGTGTGTGGTGTGGTGTCTTGTGTGTTGTTTTGTTTTTAATATATATATATATTTATATAAAACATAATTTTATATATATATATATATATATTATATTTTTTTAATAATTTTATATAATATTTATATATAATATATAAAATATATTATTATATAAAAATATATTATTATATCATATAAAATAAAATATATTTATATATATATATAATATATATATATATATATATATATATATAACATATATAGCCCGGGACCGGGGGTAGACATCGGACGCACGACGGAAATCTGATTTCGGGGGTTCAGTCACCGCCGGCGCGTTGTTCCCTTGAGCAAGGAACTTCACCTCGATTGCCGCCAAGCCGCTGGTGGGAAGCCCCCAATCAGTGCCCGGTAAATAAGATGGTGACCGATAAAAACACCGGGCGGAAGGCAATGGAAACCACCGTGTAAAATTCCAAGAAAATTATGGAAATGATCGAAAAAGTCCTTTTAGGAAAGGGGAAAAAAAAAAAAAAAAAAAAAAAAAAAAAAAAAAAAAAAAAAAAAAATATATAAATATAATATTATATAATATTATATTAATATAAAATATATATATCACACATAACTGTGTGTGGTGTGGTGTTTGGTGTGTGTGTGTGGTGTTGTTGTGTGTGGTGTTGGTGTGTGGTGTGTGTGTGCATGTTTTTGGCTGAGTTGTGCGTGTGTGGTGTGTGTGTGTGTGTGTGTTGTGTGTGGTGGGCTATCTGTTTATTCTTTATATATAATATATATATTATATTATATAATATATATATTAAAATATATTTATATTATATAATATGTGTGTGGTTGTATATATATATATATATTTTATATATATATTATTATATAAAATATATATATATTATATTTATATTATAATATATATATTGTATATAAAATTAAAAATGTAAATATGTATATATATAATTAAAATATATATAATATATATAATATATATATATATGTATATAATATGATATATATGATATATATAATATATAATGATATTATGAATATAGATATATATGATAATATTTAAAAAATAGAATATAATATTTTATATATAATAAAATTATTAATAATGAAATATGTATAAAATTAATGTATATTTTAAATTATGTATATATATGTATATAATGTTTTTATTTTATTTATATTTGTTTTAAAATTAGGTATATATAGGTAATATGAGAGAAAGATTGCCTAAAAAGGTAACACCGGGACTCCCGTGGGAAAAGGGAAAGGGGACCCCACACGTACCACTCCAAAAGCATCACAACATGAAAAAGCAAATTCTGCTGGACCACGGCGGCTCAGACTGAAAACCCCCTTAAGGGGAAGGGAATAGGTTATATAGGTATATTGGGATATATATGTGTATATATATATATACATTAATTTTATATATATATATTTATATATAGAAATATATAAAAAATTAAAATTTATATATATATATATATAATATATTTAAAATTTATAATATATATTTTAATATTATATATATATATTATATAAAATTATATATATAATATTATATATATATATTTATATATATATATTTTTAATATTATTATATATATTATTATATATATATATATATATAGATTTTATATATATTTAAAATTATAATTTTATATTATATATATATTATATATATATTATAATTTTAATATTATTTTATTTTGTATTATATATATTTTTATTATATATATATATATAGATATTATAATAATATATATAATATATATATTATACATATATATAATATATTATAATATAATCATGTATTATATATATGTTTTATATATATATATATTTTATTTATATATATATATATATATATGTATATGAATATATACATATATATAGACATATATTTATATATATAAATATTTATATATATACATATATATATACTTATATATGTATATATATGTATATATATGTATGTATATTTACATATACAAGTTATATATATATAAGGCCTCACATTCGCTTCATATTCGCGCTGTCTTTCCCTCTCCTGAACTTCTAGCTCTTCGCGTTCCAGATCTCGCTCCTTTTGTTTCTCATCTCGTTCTCCTTGCTTTTCTTCTCTTTCGTTTTGCTCTGTGTATCTTACTTCCTCTTTCAAAACAAAAGCATTATGTCCGCGGCAGAAAGATCGGCTTCCTTAGCACACGTAACCAGCTCTACTAAATTCAGCGACATGTTTACTCATATAAAGAATCAATTAAACGAATATGAAACCGCTATACAAGAGATCTACGTTTAATTACGCTATCAAAATAGCGAAAATCAATTATTCTTAAAACAATGTAAAACATTGATTGTAAATACAAAAATCTAAACACACACTTAGAATTAAATTCTGTTCCAAACTGGTTTAATGTAAGCGAAACAGCTTAAAGAGAAGAAAACTGGCGCACAAACTATCGCACAACAACGGCTAGTCTAACTTAG
>NC_051425.1:27875130-27885130 GCF_015228065.2 Penaeus monodon | reverse complement strand
GCATCTACATTCAACAGTTAATAATCTCTCTCTTTCTCTCGTTTTTTTATCCCTCTCTCCCTCCTTCTCTCCTTCTCTATCTATTTATCTATCTATCTATCTATCTATCTAACTATCTATCTGTATGGCTGTTTATCTCTCTCTCTCTCTCTCTCTCTCTCTCTCTCTCTCTCTCTCTCTCTCTTTCTCTCTCTCTGTCTGACTCTCTGACGATGATATTAATAAACCTTAGGTATCTTGTTTGCATATTCATTATTCTCTCTTGTTCTCTGTTTCTCTCTCTCTCTCTCTCTCTCTAACTGATCCTTAGCTTGCAAAATAATCACAGGCAGAAAAGGAAAGAGATAGAATGGTAAGAAGAAGGAAGAAAGAAATGAGTCTCTGACGGAGAAAAAAAAAAAAGATGCTGAATGAAAGGATGCGAGATGAGATCTCACAATGCCTCTGTCATTAAACTCATCCCAGTTAAACGAAACCCTTAAAATGAAGCATTAAACAGCGTCAATTAAAACCTGTAATTCAACACAGAACACAGATTAAACTGCTATTTGGACACAACGATGTGTGTTATCTCATGCTATGTCGATGTGACAGTGGGCGTGACACGAACAGTTCAAGGATATTGATCATTAGATATAAAGGCTATTATGTCATTTTTGTATTTGGAATTTTCCAGAGTTCGTTCTTTCACTCTCTCCCACACGCATGTAAATGATGAATGATCTCTCTCATGAATGCTGATATAGTAAATACATAATGATGATGATTTTATATTTTCTATTTCATTCTTCTTTTTCTCCTCTGCTCTTTCTCTTTCTCGCTCTTTTATTTATTTATTTTTTCTCTTTCTCTCTCTCTTTCTTTTTATTTTTTTTTCTCTCTCTCTCTCTCTCTCTCTCTCTCTCTCTCTCTCTCTCTCTCTCTCTCTCTCTCTCTCTCTCTCTCTCTCTCTCTTCCTCTCCCTCCCTTCTCCTCCCCTCCCCTCCTCTCCCCTCCCCTTCATCCACCCCCTCCCTCCTCTCTCTTTCTCTCTCTTCCTCGCTTCTCCTCCTTTATTGATTATTTAGACAATTTGCCTGTTTCTAACAAGTCAACAAATAAATCAGAGGATTTAGAACTGCATATAAAAAGGGGCCTCTATGGAAAATGAAAAATCCTCCATACACTTTTTCCTCTCTCTCTCTCTCTTTTTACGGAGATCTATTCACTTTTGATGATAGAATTTTATTGCTTTTCGAATGGGACAAATGACGGTTCAGTCAGTTCATTTGATTGCGGACGCTCATACATGGAGGGCTTTGACGTACGCACACACGTACGCGAAGATACTGCAGTCTGTCTGTACAGATTTTCGTCCTAATTGTGTACTCCTGCAGTGTGTGTTTGTGTGTATGTAGGTATATGTGTACATGCACACACATACAGATACAGGCACACACGCACACACACACAAAACACGCACACACACACACCACGCACACACACGCACACACACGCACACCCACGCACACAGACACACACGCACACACACACACACACACACACACACAGAGGGGGAGAGAGAGAGAGAGAAAGAGAGAGAGAGAGATAGAAAGATAGAGAGAGAGAGAGAGAGAGAGAGAGAGAGAGAGAGAGAGAGAGGGAGATGTTTGTATATGCTACATTTGCTCTAAAAAACATATACCGTATAATGGCGCATAAGGACAACAAACTCCAGTATGATATGATTCAGCACTTTTCAACAGTACTCCATAGTTTAAATATTGTATTTTCATAGCGCAGCTCTAAACATCTACCGGTCGACCTAAACTACGCTCTCAAAAATGAAAATTTGACATGAACATTCAACTGTGAATTGTTTCTCTGTATTTGTCTGTCTGTCTGCCCGTCTCTCTCTCTCTCTCTCTCTCTCTCTCTCTCTCTCTCTCTCTCTCTCTCTCTCTCTCTCTCTCTCTCTCTCTCTCTCTCTCTCTCTCTCTCTCTCTCTCTCTCCTTATCACGCCCGAATTCTACAAAGATATGTCGTGGCTAACTGTAGTCTCATTTACTGATCTGTTTCTAAATATTTTTAACCTCTTCTAATTTAATATTCTTTCTTCTAACTTCTTCTAACGTCTAAATTGTAGTCCTGATTTCTAACACTTTTCTAACAATAGATTCTCCTCCTAATTCTTTCTAACCTTTGATCTTCCTTTTAACAGTTATGCTCCTCACCCCCCCCTTCCCTCTCTCCCCTTTTCCCTTATTCTCACCTAATCCCTAATCCCACTGCGCGGACCAATCCAGTTTCCTCCTCTACCCCCCCCCATGCTCCCCCAATCCCCCTCCTCCTTATACTTACCTAATCCCTCATTCCCTCCCAATCCAGCTTCTTATACTTTTCTTCCCTTCCTTCAAGTGTGTTTCCCTAATCCTCCCATTTCACTAATACCCTTGTAATCCACTCCCCCTTAACTCTTCCTCCCCCCCCCTTATACTCCACTTTCCTTCTCCTCCCCTTATACTCTTTCCTCCCCCCCCCCTTTATACTCCACCTTCCCCCTCCTCCCTTATACCCTTATACACCTCCTCCCCCCCCCTTTATACTCCACCTTCCCCCTCCTCCCTTATACCCTTATACACCTCCTTCCCCCCCCCCTTCCCCTTATGCATCTAGCCCTACCCCCACCCACCTGTTCCCATTCCAGTCCACCGCCACCCTTTACACCCCAATTCCAGTTTTTCTCCAGCAATTCCTTCCCCTTACGTCAACTCCCTAACCCATCATCCCCCTCCCCCCCTACCCCTTTACTCCCAATTCCAGCATCGGATCTCCTCCCTTCCCCTTAATTCCAGCTCCCTAACCCCTTCCAATCTTCTCTCCCCCCTCCCTTTCTTTACCCCCAACTCCAGCATCGGGTTTACCCTCTTTAACCCCATTCGAATCCATCGATCCCCTCCCCTACCCCCTTACCCCCAATTCCGACTCCCCCCCCCCAATCCCATTCCAATCCATCCACCCGCCCCCCCTTTACCCCCAATTCCAGCATCGGATCTGCCCGGAACAGTTCCAACCTGGAAAACGAATGCCACCTTTGAACCCCCGACTACATTAATAAACATGGCAGGTTACCCGGTTCTGTACTAACCTGAAATTCAATTTGTTTTAAATGGCGACCGGCAGCAAACGCACAGAAAGTCGTGTTGGTGTAAGATGTGTGTGTGGGGGGGGGGGGTGTATAGGTGTGTGTGTGGGGGGGGATGTGTGGTATGTGTGTGTGTGTGTGTATGTGTGTGTGTGTGTGTGTGTGTGTGTGGTGTGTGTGTGTGTGTGTTTATTTGTGTGTGTGTGATTGTATGTTTGTTTGTTTGTGTGTATGTACTGCTATGCCAAGAAGAGCTACACGAAGTACTAAAAACTGCGCTGTTGTCACGATTCGAATCTCCCATACCTAAGTGGCAACAGGATCTCCCCAGAAAGGAATAATTCGGCAACGTGAAACCCTCAGACTCGAAAGAAAAAAATTACTTGAATTTTTTGATAAGGCAATATTTCTACCAGTATTTCACTAAAGTCTAACCTTCAGCCATTCATTAAGGTTTATCCACCACCAAAGTGAAGTTTGCTATTGACAAACTAGCCAAATTAGAAGGTGAATTTAAAGTATCTATTCTGTCTTCAAGATCAGTGAAGTTGCTCCTACTTCCCAGACGCAGAAGTTACTAGAGCTTCAGACACTCAAATGCTGCTCTTGTCTCATATCACCTGCAACAGTAAACAGCGTTTCAGGTCATGGAGTAGATGCGAGGGAAGACAGGACACATGTGACTATCATAATACATTTTAAGACGTTGGAAGAAAATATGTACAGCTCTGCAACTTTAGCAACCGTCAAAGCAACAAAGGTGTCGTTAGAAGCGTATTTCTTCTGACCTTCTTCATGTGTGAGACCTTCTTTACAACGTTCCTGGTCGAGACTGGCGTCGAGGTTAGCATTTTGACGCCAACAGCAAGTCTCAAGTCACTACTACCAATCTTGAATTTGTGTTCAGCCATTGGAACAGCCATATATCAACATGAAGCTTCAGCGCACATTGTGTGTAGTAGACGTGTCTCAAGCAATTCTTGTTGCCACTGACAGAACTTCTACAAGATCTCCTTTTATTCAAATTTTATGTAGACGAAGCATGGAGATGTCTACAATCGACGCCAACTTATTCCTCAAAGTCTCTTGCAACCATCCGTGCTTTTTCTTAGCACTACTTTCATTTTCTGTAACTACCCATTGCACTGAAAATGCTTTTTGCCATATGTTTAGATCTCCGTCCTACACCCCTCCCCCACCCCACCCCTCAAAAGAAAATCGAGCTCGCCTTTTTTTGTACTTTCGTTGGGTGTCTGCACCTCCTTAGCTTCCATATTTCTACGTTTTTTTCCGGTCAGTGGCTGATATACATCCATCTTCTCGTTCATTATTCCTGCAACCACTATATATTCCTGTTTATTTTTACAGCACGCTTATACATACTGTCTGTAATTCACTTGACTCTTGGTAAAATTCTTGACTCTTACATTGCCTTCGGCTGTGTCCTCCTGTTTGTATGTTTTATTACAACTTTTCTTTTCTACAGCATTTCCCTACTGGATTTATAACTGCTTCTATCTATTCTCACTCCCGACCTTTCCTTTCTCTTTTATGCCTCAACATTTCAAAGTAGTGGATTTCTTCCTTCATCAGTGAATCTATCGAAGCTGTATGGAATCTCTCGGAAACACATTTCTTGGGCTCCTACAGTATATGAACCACACGTTAAAATCACTAATTGACCATCTTGACTATTGACTGTAGTTTGTCCCTCCCATTCCCTTAGCACTTCTCTCTTAAAATACACTTTATTTCCTCTTTTGAGGACTCTACCAATGGTTCTTACTTTGTCGAAGTGCCAGTCGCATCCACTCGGCACCGTTTGGCATCATCATCATCCTGGGCCTTCGGGGATGTATACCGCCGTCAGCCAAAGAAGATAAGGGTTTAGCCAAATACCTATAATCTATGCATTCTAAGTGATCAATACGACTGTTACTGGTTCCAAAAACAAGTAATATAGACCCAAAAATAAAACGTGAAAATTTTATTAGTTTCCATAACTGAGATATCACACTCTTAACTATATATATAACTACATCTATCTACACATCTACCTATCTAACTAGACATATACAGGCATACCCATTTATCTATATATCTATCGATCTATATATACACGCGCACAAGCAATATCTCAGAGTGAATATGTATGCAAATTCATGTAAATTGATTGACAGTGAAGTCAGCAGTCGCTCGGTTCAATGTTATTCTATGCTAAATTTCGGCTTATAACCATAGTTTCATTATTTCCGACTTCATTTGCTTTCATTGCTTTGCCATCTTCGTTATTCTTTTTCTTATTTTCATTATTATTATTATTATTATTATTATTAATTAGATTTTCGTTGCTCTCAGTTTCGCATTTTTATCACAAAAAAAAAAAAAAGAAAATCAGCAACAATAACAAAACGTCCTTTACCACAGTAAGCCAGACAGCGACCAGATAACCAATTTTCCACAAATAGTTAGACAAAGAATATAGATTCCTTAACGAAACAGCTCCGTTTATGAGCGAGACGCACAGGAAAGCAGTAGTCTTTTTTTTATCTACTCATTTTTTAAAATCTATTTTCTCTATTCTATTACTCATCTTCCCTGTCCTCTTTTCTTCGCAACACACCAAACACACACACACACACGGCGGGAGAGGGAGAGGGATGGACGGAGGGAGGGAGGGAGGGAGGGAGGGAGGGAGAGAGAGAGAGAGAGAGAGAGAGAGAGAGAGAGAGAGAGAGAGAGAGAGAGAGAGAGGAAGGAGAAGGAAGGGAGAGGGAGAGAGACAAAGGGATACATACATACATATATATATATATATATATATATATATATATATATATATATATATATATATATATATATATATATATATATATATATATGCATCACGCTCACAAAAAATGACTACCACTCACCGTCTCCCAGCGACCGAGCCACCGGTATGCAAACGGTATTTTTATGTACATCATTCTGTATTTGAAGTACACAATCCGGTACATTCCATTAACAGCTTTAGGCAGGAGCGGGATCACAATTAAATCTTTTAGGGGGCAGTAATTTTTTTTTTTTTTTTTTTTTTTCGAAAGGGGAGCGTACGTGGAATGAGGGGTATGGGGAAAGAGGAGGGGAAGAGAGGGCCGGGGAGAAGGGAAATAGGGAAAGGGAAAGGAGAGGAATAAGGAGAGGGGCAAGAGGAAGGGGAAGAAGGGGAATGGATAGAGGGAAAATGATGAAAGAATCATTTCAGTGAAATGACTGGTCTCTTTTTCTCAGCTGTCACAGAGCGGTGAAGGACTTGTCAATTACTTATGATTATAATTCTTTACTCCTTTGTTTTTCTTACCTTTGATGTATTTCTGTCAATAGATAGATATATGGACATTTAAATAGATACCTAGAAAGGAATTCATGTGACTTTGCTAGTTTTACTATTATCAATTTTAGCATTGTCATTATCATAACTAGTGTTTTTGTTATTAACATCACTACATATATTATCTTTATCATTAAAGAATGTGAATCACCTGAAGTTTAGAAAAAGTGAAGGTAACTGACAATTATTTAGCTTTATTTCCTAGAAAACATGCATATTTAAAGCAAATACTGAAAGGAAGTCGTGAGGTATGAATAATAGAAAAAAAAATAAATAAATAAAATAAAAAAGTTTAAAAGCAACAAAACACAAAAGTATCAAAGTAACACTAAAGTTCACATAGAACTAAGAGTTATTGAATATTATGTAAGGGAAGATATTCAGAATAAAAAATTAGAAAAAGAAGAAAACTTTAAAACAGTAAAAGTAAATATTTAAAAGGGAATACTGTTCCAACAAATAAACACGAAAAAAAAAATGTTAGAGAGACTTATTTAACATCATTTAACATCCGCTTGAAAAAATGCCCCCCAAAAATTCCACACAAAGATAAATTCGTTGTTTGTACTTACCCTTGACTTTTCATTATGTGCGTTGTCGAGTGTAAATGTGTAAATGTGTGTGTAAACGAGGCTGGGCCGGGAGGGGGGGAGTTGTGAAGTGTGTGTGTTGTGTGTGTGTGTGTGTGTGTGTGTGTGTGTGTGTGTGTGTGTGTGTGTGTGTGTGTGTGTGTTTGTATGGGTGCTTGTTCTCGTGTGTGTTTTTTTTTTCTTTCTTTCTTTCTTTCTTTCTCTCTCTCTCTCTCTCTCTCTCTCTCTCTCTCTCTCTCTCTCTCTCTCTCTCTCTCTCTCTCTCTCATTATCAAATATCTTGACTATATTTTATTGACCCGACAGGTCATCAGGGTGCTTTAGTATATAATTTCCTAATATTAGACTTAGTCATTTCTTATTCGTATTCTTCAAACACCAGAACAGGAGTGAAATGTTATTTTTATCAATACAGTTATTGTTGTTAAATAAATTATAGATAAGCGTAATTTGCATAATGCTTACATTCCATACCTTCAATTGATTTCTAAATAGTGAAGATACTCATGATAACTTTTAAAGATATATGGAAAAAGAATATTGTAAATCTCTTTACGATGAAACGATATAATAATGATACGAATGGATAATGATAATGATAATGATAGTAATAATGAAATTAGTATCCATTTAAGTACTAGTACCAGTATCAAAGTTATTATTATTATTATTATTATTATTCATTATTTATTACTATTATCATTATTATTACTATTATTATAATTATCTTTATTATTATTATTATTATTATTATTATTATCATTATTATTATTATTATTATTATCTTTATCATTATCATTGTTATTATTGTTATTATCTTTATCATTGTTGTTGATATCTTTATTATTATCATTGTTATTTCCATTTACATTATAATTATTTTCATTATCATTATAATTTTCATTATTATCATTATTTTTATCATCATGATTATCATTATCATCAATAAAATTATTATCATTACCATTATTATTATTACTATTATTATTATTGTTTTATTATTATTATTATTATTATTATCATTATTATTATTATTATTATCATTATCGTCATCATCATTATTATGCTTATTATTGCTATTATTATCATTTTCATACATACTCTCATTATCAGAATCCATATTATTATCATCATTTTATTAATATGTTTTATCATAGCGTTGATAATGATAATAAACAAGAAAAAATACAACAGACAGAAGAATAGAATCAATGATATTCCTTTCAAGAAATGAGATAAGATGAACATACGTATATATATTGTAATATATTGTTATAAAAAATACAGAGCTTACACATGCTTTAACTGTAATATATCAAAAGTTAACAACAATGAAACCAGATAAATGTAAAAGCAAAATTGTCAGGGGAGTTTAGTACAATCAAAGCATAAAAACACAATCTATATACGAGCACTCGAATCAACAAACTAAGCACAAATAGAAATATTGTTGACATATCATTATAAGCAAAATATGTTTTTCTCTCTTTTTATTTGTTTTCTATTTTTATTTACTTCTACTTGGGAGATTATATTAGAGAGAGAGAGAGAGAGAGAGAGAGAGAAATCCTACATTAACTTTATCAATAGTGAACCTCCCCCCCACCCACACACAAACACATATATGTATGCGCGTATATATATGCATATATACATCTGAATATATATATATATATATATATATATATATATATATATATATATATATATATATATATATATATATATATACATATATATATATATATTTTTATTTTTTTTATAATTGCCCTGTCCTACCAGGACGTTGGCGATCATGGATTTCCATTATTTTTCTTGGTTTGCCGTTGCCTTCCGCCCGATGCCTTTATCGAGTCACCATCTCTATTTACCCGGCACTGGCTTGGGCTGGCTTGCCCACCCAGCGGCTAGGCAGGCAATCGAGGTGAAGTTCCTTCCTATATATACATATATATATATATATATATATATATATATATATATATATATATATGTGTGTGTGTGTGTGTGTGTGTGTGTGTGTGTGTGTGTGTGTGTGTGTGTGTGTGTGTGTGTGTGTGCGTGTGTGTGTGTGTGTGTGAGAGAGAGAGAGAGAGAGAGAGAGAGAGAGAGGGGGAGGGAGGGAGTGATCGTCTGTTAGTAGACGTGGCAAGATCTTGATCATTCTTTCATAAAGCGCGTGCCCTTTCTCCAGCCTTCCTTTCTTTAATTGGTTTACCGAACGCTGAATAAGTGATGCTGTCTGTTTCGAGCTGCCCATGTCACTCAGGTGCCACATCGAGAGAAGCCAAGACGGACCACAATGCCAATAATTTACTCCGCTCACTCTCCCCTCCTTCTCTTTCTTCCCCCTCCTTATTTCTCTCCCCTCTCCCCTCCATTCTCCTCATTTCCATTCTCTCTTTCCTTCTCTCTTCACTCCGCTCCCCTCTCCCCATCTCCCCTTCCTTTCCCCTTGAATCCCTTCCCCCTTCCATCTATTATCTCTCCTTATTCCTCTCCTCCAAACCATCTCACTCTCTCTTTCTCTCTCTCTCTCTCTCTCTCTCTCTCTCTCTCTCTCTCTCTCTCTCTCTCCCCCCCTCTCTCTCTCTCTCTCGCCCCCCCCCCCCTCTCTCTCTCTCTCTCTCTCTCTCCTCTCTCTCTCTCTCTCTCTCTCTCTCTCTCTCTCTCTCTCTCTCTCTCTCTCTCTCTCTCCTGTCTCCCTATTCACTCTCACGTTAACCTTCACAATATTGATGATAAGGACGATAAAATAGTAGTAGTGGTAATAATGATAATAATGATGGTGAGGATAACAGTGATGAAAATATTAATGACAAAAACAACAACAATAATGAGGATGATGATAATTATAACAATAGCAATAATAATAATGATAATGATAATAATGATGATGATAATGATACTAC
>NC_051425.1:27842630-27845130 GCF_015228065.2 Penaeus monodon | reverse complement strand
CAAAAGAATTTTTTTTTTTTTTTTTTTTTTTTTTTTTTTTTTTTTTTTTTTTTTTTTTTTTTTAATCCTCGTCAAAGGTTAGATTGTGACAAACGCTTAGCCGAGATAAGAGAAATTCACTTAGTCTTTTTCCCGGTTCCTCTCCACCATTTTTTTTTTTTTTTTTGTCTTTGTTGTTGTTTTTCGATTATCAATGGGGTTGTCAGTTTGTTATCTTAATGCGTGTCTGTCCTGTAAGTTTATTTGCGTTTGTCTTTGGTATATTCCCGTGGTATTTCTGAGCTAATGTTAATCAATAATCTTTAGCTGTTTCGGAGTGTGTATGCAAATTCGAATACATGTGTATACACACGCACCCACACCCACACACACACACACACACACACACACACACACACACACACACACACACACACACACACACACACACACACAACACACACACACACACACACAACACAACATATTAACACACACACACTATATCAATATATATGTTATATATATATATATATATATATATCATATATATATATATATATATATATATATATATTATCGCAAATATACTAATATACCACATATACTGTATAATATACATATATATGACATAATATATGCATCTAATACATCATAATATACTATAAAATATATAACACATATATACTATAATATATCACATATAATAAAATACGCACACACACACATACACACACACACACACACACACACACACACACACACACACACACACACACACACACACACACACAGCACACCACACCGCACACACACACACACATACAACACACACACACACACACCCACACACCCATATATATAACTATATATATATATATATATATATATATATATATATATATATATATATATGTATATAATATATATATATTATATATCTATATATATATATATATATATAATATAGTATGTATGTATGTATGTGTGTGTGTGTGTGTGTGTGTGTGTGTGTGTGTGTGTGTGTGTGTATGCGCATATACATATTATGTATAAACGGAGGGAAAAAAATTGACAAATCAAAAGTAAAAACACTTCCATTTGACTGATGAAAAGCAAAATATTTCCCAAGGCTGAGATGATAGCTTTATTTATAGATTTTTAATACCTTCCAAGAAGATTTGCTTGCGAAGTTGGAGACAGACAAATAAACAGACAAACTGAACATAAACGCGGAAGCATCAGTATTGTTCGAATGATATTTATCTCTCTATCTCTCTCTCTCTCTATATATATATATATATATATATATATATATATATATATATATATATATATATATATATATATATATATATATATATATCAATATATATATTTATAATATATAATATAATATATATATACTATAATATAATATATACATATATATACTTATATATATATATATATATATATATATATATATATATATATATATATATATATATGTATGTGTGTGTGTGTGTGTGTGTGGTGTGTGTGTGTGTGTGTGTGTGTGTGTGTGTGTGTGTGTGTGTGTGTGTATGTGTGTACATACACACACACACACACACACATTTATAATATATATATATATTATATATATATATATATATATATTATATATATATACATACATATATATATATATATATATATATATATATATATATATATATACATGTATATGTGTATACATACATATAAATATGTATACATATTGACATATATATACACATGTACCCACACATATACATGTATATAGATATATGAACAGACAAATAGATATGGATCGATGTATTATACAGTCCAAATGACCATATAAAAGATAGAAGGCTTCATCATCCGGTTATATACAGGGACACTCTCCCCCTCCCCCTCCCCCTACCCCCTTACCCAACCCTCTAACACCCACCCCACCCCTTACCCACCCTTATTCTCACTTACCCCCCCCCCCCCTTCAATCCCTTTCTCCGCCTTAGTGTTCAGTCTTCGCATGATATTCAAATCCTCCTCTCACACGTATGCATACACACATACACATGTACGAACAGAAGCATAACCACGCACACATAGAGACGCATGTATACAGAAAACACCTACAAAAGTCTACGTGCCCGTCCACACATACCTACATACACAAACGCACATAACTTTCCACATCCTCCCACACACAGACGCAAACACATTCAACTTCCCACCCATCCACACACACACACACACACACACACACACACACACACACACACACACACACCACACACACACACACACACACACACACACACACACACACACACACACACACACACACACACACACACACACACACACACACAAATACACACATACAGACGCACCTCCCACCTCCTACCCACCCTCCACTACGCCACCCCACCCCACCCACACCCCAACGCATATCAATAGCCATCCACGACACATCAAAGGCGTCTCCCCCCCTCCACCTCCATACCCACCAACCTCCATACCCACCACCTCC
>NC_051425.1:27815624-27823124 GCF_015228065.2 Penaeus monodon | reverse complement strand
GAAGAAGGAGGAAGAGGTGGTAGAAAGGGAGAAAGAAGAGAGGAGAATGAGAAGATGATGGATAAAGGAGAGAAGGAGGGGAAGAAAGAGGAAAGGAGGGATTAGAGAAAAGGAAAAAGAAGAGAGAAGAAGGAGGAGAGAGAGAAAAAAAGAAGAAAAAGAGGAGTTGGTACGTTGCCAGAAAAATCAGTCGTTAGATATATAGATAAACTACTAAAAAGACAAATACAAAAAAAAAAAAAAATCAGAATTAACCTTTTCTTAATCTATTTATGCGTCTGTGAGAGAGAAAGAAAAAGAGATACAGAAATGGTACATGTACAAAGAAATCTTTAGGGTTCAGCCATCAGTTCTATGATATGATGTGCATGATATAATGTGCATGATTTAGCTCTTTAACCCGCCGTAACGAGACTGAAACATGCACCAACGTCGGCCATGAATTCATTGTTTATTATATTCAACTGCATGACTTGGCACACGTGAGAAGTTGAAGCTATAATCATGAGTCAAAGCCCTTGGTTTAGACTGTAAAGAAATGAGTCATTTATTGTAATTAGTCAATATTAGGATTGTTACTCTGATCAAAGGGAATTATTGCTCGGAAGACAAACTGAAGGCACCGGATAGGGTAAACAGAGATGAATAGATAGGTAAATATATATATTAAGTAATAAAAAATTATATGAATTGATCTGCCTGCAACACAAATATTCACAATGAATATTTTCCCTTTTTTATACGAAAATAAAGGGTTAAACGTTAAGAGATAGATCGAGAAACAAATCTTGAGGAAAAAATATAAGGAGAATTTTCCTAAGATTGGCAAATTATCCCGTGCATACAAAACGGTTACTTTTTTTCTGTTTTCTTTTTCTTCTTCGTCTTCTTTTCTTTTTTTTCTTTCTCTCTCTTTCTCCTTCATTCCTCCTTCCTTCATTCTTAGTATCATTATTACTAGTGTGATCATCTCTATCATCATATGATTATTATTATCCTGGCTATGATTATCATTATCTTTATTTCCATTGCTACCACACTTATCTATATCCTCACTATCATCATTATCACCATGTCCATTATCATTATTACCATTGCTATCATCATCATAATTTTTCATCCTTGACATTATCATCACCATCGTTATTATCACTACTATCGTCATTATTGCGATCATCACCATCATTCTCACCAATACGGTCATCTTTATCACAATCCTCATTACTATCATCACCATCATTGTTACTATCATCATCATCCTATTAATATCATCACCATCATTATTATAACATCATAGTATCACAATACGATCATCACCATCATTTTCACCAATACTGCCATCATTACCGCTATCATCACCATCAATATTACTTATATCATCATCATTATTACTATACTCGATTTTTTTTTTTTTTTTTTTTTTTTTTTTTTTTTTTTACAAATTCCGATGGGATAAAAACCTGGCTTGTTACCATCAAGAACTTAGTCTGTTAAGATGACTAAGCACAACAGCCAGAACCAATACCTTTGACGTGGGATATGAAAATATTTGCATGTTTGCTTGCAAGTCATACTGTACTCAGGATTCAATTGCTTGCTTGCATGATCTTGCAAAGTTTTTTTTTGGGGGGGATGGGGTGAAGAGGGGGTTGCAGCTGTCCATGCGAGGGGGGGGAGGAATGAAAGGGAGTGACTGGGGAAGTGGAGGAGGACAGAGGGAAGGGAAAGGAAGAGGTGAAGATAAAAGGCGAAAGGGATGAGGAGAGAATGGTGGATGACGGGGAAAGGGAGGGGAGGAAGGAGAAGAAGAGGAAGGGGGAAGAGGAAGACGAGAGAATGGAGGGTGATGGGGAAGGGGAGAGGGGAGGGTGAGGATGAAGGGAAGGAGATGACAGTGAAAGGTTTCGAAAGAGGAAGAAAATGAAAAGGGAGAAGGACAGAGAGTGAGAAAGGAAGAAATAAAGAGAGCAAAAGATTCCGAAAGGGGAAAGGGGAAAGGGAAGGAAAATGAAAATGAAGGAGAAGGGGAAAGAGGAAGGATGGGTTAATGAGGGAGGAGAGGAGAGTGACAGGTCCAGAAGGGGGATGAGGAAGAAGACGGAGAAGAGAAGGGGCGAGGATGGCAAATGATGGGGAAAGGGAGAGGAGTAACAGGGGGAAGAGAAGAGGAAAGTGTAAGGCGTAGAAAGCGAAGCAGAGAAGGGGATAACGAGGAAAAGAAAGATAAGGAAGGGTAGGGGGGAGGAGAAAAAAAAAAGTTCCGGGAGAGAAAGGAGAAGGGGAGAAAAGGATAATCGAGAAAGGGAGATAGGGAAAAGGAGAAGGGGG
The DNA here is from genome assembly GCF_015228065.2 of Penaeus monodon. Taxonomy (NCBI): domain Eukaryota; kingdom Metazoa; phylum Arthropoda; class Malacostraca; order Decapoda; family Penaeidae; genus Penaeus; species Penaeus monodon. The sequence continues at coordinate 27,820,796 of NC_051425.1, read as the reverse complement.
AAAAAGCAATAAGGAGGGAGAAGAGGAAGGGGAGAAGGGGAAAGAGGAGTGAAATATTTACAGTGGAAAGCAAAGGGGCTGGATTCAGTCGTGCTTCAGGCAGGCCCTTTTGCATGGATGGCACTGTCTTGCCCGCCTCCCATGGCACTTTGACCCGTCACTGGTTTCGTTAATGGCTACCACGATGGGAGACTTTCTCTCTCTCTCTCTCTCTCTCTCTCTCTCTCTCTCTCTCTCTCTCTCTCTCTCTCTCTCTCTTTCTCTCTCCGTCTCTCTCTGTTTCTTCCTTTCCTTCTCTGTCTCTCTCTGTTTCTATTTCTCCTTCTCTCTTTCTACAACATACCACTCTACTACCCATATTATATATATATCTATATATCATATATATTTATACTATATATATACTATACTATATATATATATATATATATATATATATCATATACATATATATATACATATATAATATATATATATATATATATATATATATATATATATATATATATATATATATATATATATATATATATATATATATTTACTGTGTGTGTGTTGTTGTGTAAAAGAGAAAGAGAAAGAGACAGAGAAGGAGAGGAGGAAAATATATATATATATATATATATATATATATATATATATATATATATATATATATATATACTATATATATATATATATATATATATATATATGTGTGTTGTATGTGTGTGTGTGTGTTGTATACATATATATACACATATATATGTATGTATGTATCAGTATGTATGTATGTACACACAGGTGCACATAGTCTATATAAGACCAAACTCACCCACTCCACTTTTCCTCTTTAGTCGCTGCAATCAATTTCCTTCTCGCGTGGAAAAATCTCATTCATCTCAATCCTTCACTGTATCTAATAACATTACGTCATGCAGGCCTCACATAAACTCCCATGCACTGTCATTACAAAACGTTTAGCTTTCAAAAGTATTGTGTATCTTCATTGTAGAAAAGTTTACGTGCTATATTTATACTCTCTCTCTCTCTCTCTCTCTCTCTCTCTCTCTCTCTCTCTCTCTCTCTCTCTCTCTCTCTCTCTCTCTCTCTCTCTCTCTCTCTCCTCTCTCTCTCTCTCTCTCTCTCTCTCTCTCTCTCTCTCTCTCTCTCTCTCTCTCTCTCTTTCTCTCTTCTTCTTCTCCTTCTTCTCCTTCTTCTTCTTCTTCTTCTTCTTTTTCGTTGTGTGATGAAGTTAGGGTTAAAGTTGTTTTGTATATTAGTCTTAATGTGGATTTACTCCTTTATTTATGATGGTTAGGTATTTGATGATGAAAGGGTAAGACATACATGCACAGTGGGACACGCAATTATGTATGGCGATAATGATGATGATGTGAAATAGTTTTAGAAATGATAATGAGGATGATGATTATAGTGATAATGATAATGAGGATGATGATTATAGTGATAATGATAATGAGGATGATGATTATAGTGATAATGATAATGAGGATGATGATTATAGTGATAATGATAATTATAATTGATGATTATGCTGATAAGACTGGTAAGAATAAGGTAAATACTGATGATAATACAAAAAGCAGCAACAATGACAATATGCTAGACAAAGAAAATAAAGTGAGATAAAGCATAGATAGAAAGAGAGATAAAAAGAAATAGGAGAAAGTGAGGAAAAAATCACGAAGTGGAGAAAAAGAGAAAATACGAATAAGACAGAGAAGTGGAAATAAGAAATAAAATGAAAACGAACACAGAAGAGAGAAAAAAAGGAAAAAAAAAGAAAGACAAACAAAAAGAGTAAAAAGAATAAAAGAAAACACAGAAGAAATAGAAGGGGAAGAGGGGAAAAAAAGCAAATGAAGAAGAATAAGAAGGAAACAGATAAAGATGAATACGAAGAAGAATGCAGTTATGTCTTCATTCATCTAAAATTCCTTTACACCTAATCAAAGCAGACTCAAGAAAATGCAGATTGTCTCGAGCTAATCAACCTGTCTCATTATCTTTGCTTTGACTGATCATGCAAAAACGGAGCTGCAGGAGAAGGTTAAACTAAAGTTGCTTGTGCTTGCTTCTGTTCTTGGGGATTTTAGTCTTTTTATCTTTGTTGCACAGTTTCAGTAGCGTCATTTGCGTTATTTTTGTTATCATTGTTGTTGTTGTTTTGCTTGATATGTCTTTTGATGTGTGAATGTGTGTGTGTGTGTGAGAGAGAGAGGGTAGGGATGGATGAAGGAGAAAGAGAGGGAGAAGAAGAAGAAGAAGAAGAAGAAGAGAGAGAGGGGGGGGAGGGAGGGAGTGAGGAAGGGAGAGGAAGAGAGAGAGAGAGAGAGAGAGAGAGAGAGAGAGAGAGAGAGAGAGAGAGAGGAGGAGGGAGAGGAAGAGAGAGAGAGAGACAGACAGACAGACAGACCGACAGAGAGGAAGAGAGAGATTATATGCGTAGTAGTTACTGAGTGAAGGTTTTCTATTTACAATTTTTTTTTACTATACCTCTCTCTCTATCTGAAACCTTATGACTATATCCATCTATTTGCGGATTTGTATCTCTGTAACTGTCTATATACCTATAAACGGACAGACAGAAAATGGATAGATAAATTAGGTAAACCGATAGATAGCAAGGCTTACAGGTATGCAAATAATTCGATAGGTAAGTACACAGACAAACAGATACAGATTCCTCGACAGACATATATAAACAAACAGATACATTTATTGATAGATATATAGATACATACATACATACGGACTTATATAGATACATACATTCACAGACAGATAGACATAGATAGATAAACAAACAAATAAATTCATATATATGAGATAGATAAATAAATATAGATAGATAGACAACCAGATAGACTGACAGATAGATAGAAGATAGATAGATAAATATAGATAGATAGACAACCAGATAGATAGAAGATAGATAGATAAATATAGATAGATAGACAACCAGATAGACTGACAGATAGATATTCGGACAGACGGGTTCAATAGATAAGTAGATGAATAGAAAGACAGAGGAATGGTTAAACACACAAACAAATAAACAACACGAGTTCATATATCCCTAAGCACATATGAGCACAAACACACAAACGCATGACAGAAGAGGTCACGACATGACATAACAAAGATCACGACAGGTTGAGTAAAAGTCACGCCACAAGATCTTCCGTTTTTTTTTTTTTTCGTTTTTTTTTTTTTTTTTTTTTTACTTTCACTTCATCTGGGTCAGGTTCTCACTGTGTGTGTGTGTGTGTTTGTGATTGTTTGCGCGTGTGTTTGTTTGTGTGTGTTTTGTGCTTCGTTTTAGTGTGTGTTTGTTTTTATCTCTGTGTGTTTGTTTGTTTGTGTTTCGTTTCAGTGTGTTTGTTTGTATGTGTGTGTATGTTTTGTGTTTATGCTTGTTTGTGTTCTTGTGTGTGTTTGTGCGTGCTTCCCTTTGTGTTTATAGTGTGTTCGTATATGTCTGTGTGTGTGTTTCTTTGTCTGTGTGTGTCCAGAATACGTAGGTGTCTATGCGTTTGTATCTGTTCGCTACACATTTGTGCCTGGAGTACAGTTTTTGCGAATTAATCCATTAAGGAAGCATCTAAAAATGGCTTTCAGTTTTACTTCTGACTACATGCGCCTCGTGTAGTTCCCATCCATCATTATCTTTCCCTATATCATTATACATTATTGTTACAAAATAAATGCATTATGCATACGCATATACATATATACATTCACACATACATACACACACACATACATATATACATACATACATAGGTGCATGTAGACATACATACGTACATAACATGCATGCATACACACACTCACTACCACACACACAAACATACACACCTATATGCTATGTGTGTATATGTAAGTGTGTGTGTGTGTGTGTGATACATACATACATATATATATATATATATATATATATTATATATATATATATATATATATATATATATATATATATATATATAACATATATATATATATATATATATATATATATACATATATATATATATATGAACCGTATTCATATTGACAAATATAGACAAGGTATGAATGAGAACGAATATCTTCACAATACAAGAGATGTATTTGACCGGTTTCGAATGCGTCTTCGTCAGAAATACATACAACAGAGAAATTACATAGAAAATATATATCAGGCGTGAGCTGACAAAATACCTGACTGTGACCTCCTATTCGTTGCTCGTAGGATTGTTGCTGTGACCTTGGATAATTTGAACCTGCCCGATGCCGTGTTGACATTACTTTCCGTCGCGATGTATGCTGCTTCCATAATTTTTCTTTTTAGTTTGTTCAGTCCTTCATGGACTATTTCTGCGTCCTTCCAGTTTGGTAGATGTCCAGCTTCATCTACATGTACCACCATGGCATTGGAAGTTCTGTGGTGACGGATGTCAGCTCGATGTTCGCTGATCCTGGTGCTGAAACCACGGCCTGTTTCCCCAAAGTATGCTGTATCGCAACCGCTGCAGGGCATGCGATATACAACACTACAAGGGTTGCTTTCGGGCATCTTTCTGTCACGTATTAAGTCATGTATCTTTTCCCCGGATGTGCTGGCGATTCTCACTGTTTTGCCGAAGTATCTGCTGATCGCCTGGGAAATGTTACATGACGGTAAAATGAGACAATTATTAGAAGAGGGTGCGGGGACTGCTCTTACAAGTATGCTCTCCGCCTTCTTTCTGAGGTTTAACAGGAAGCCTCTGGGATATTTGTGTTTCATGAAAGAACTAATTATATAGGCAACCTCATCCTCGAGAAATTCAGGGCTGCAGATCCTCAGTGCTCTGAGGAAGAAGCCAATCACAACACCAGATTTCGTTTTGTTGCTGTGGGCGGAGTAGTAATGGATATAATCATCTTTATTTGTAGGCTTTCTGTATACAGAGAAACGTAGGCCGTCGTCACCCCAATGGATCAGAGTGTCCAGGAAAGGTAGTTTCTGATTCTCCTCCTCCTCCACGGTGAACTGGATTTTCTCGTGAACGGAGTTCATGATTATATCCATTACTACTCCGCCCACAGCAACAAAACGAAATCTGGTGTTGTGATTGGCTTCTTCCTCAGAGCACTGAGGATCTGCAGCCCTGAATTTCTCGAGGATGAGGTATATATGTATAT
>NC_051425.1:27808871-27815524 GCF_015228065.2 Penaeus monodon | reverse complement strand
ATAAACCGGCGAGGCAGGCAACACTCAATGCAGTGCTGGGGCCGAATGTTAGAGCATAAGACTCAAGACTGCCACGACGGCAATCTGAGTTCGAGGGTCACCGGCTGCGCGTTGTTCCCTTGGCAAGGAACTTCACCTCGATTGCCTACCTAGCCACTGGGTGGCCAAGCCAGCCCAAGTCAGTGCTAGTCCCAAGCCCGGATAAAATAGAAAGAATGATTACCGAAAAAGGTAACACCGGCACTCTCCGTGGAAAGGAACTGGGGACCCTACCACGTACTCACTCCAAGAGCATCACAGCATGAGAGCTGCAATTAAGTGTCATGCTGTGACCACGGCGGCTCAGACATGAACCTACCGTTAAAAGAAGAAGAAGAAATATATATATATATATATATATATATATATATATATATATATATATATATATATATATATATATATATGTGTGTGTGTGTGTGTGTGTGTGTGTGTGTGTGTGTGTGTGTGTGTGTGTGTGTGTGTGTACATATATATATACATATAGATAGATATATAGATAGAAAACATCCATAATTAGACAAACACACACAAACGTTTAAACAAACACTCGCATAAACACACGCTACACAAACTCATACACACAATCGAACATACGTAAGAAAATATGCACACGAACTTCTGCTCACAACCCTTCGTGTGTACAAGCAAGCATACAGACACAATCACACAATAAGTCCCACATACATGTAACAGAAAAAAAATATACACGTACAAAAAAACACAGCCAAATACACTCACAGACAAACAAACACGCATACACTGACATAGCACACACATAGAAAGAGTACATTAGCTATAGAGCTTATCCCAGGCTGGTAAAATGGTGATATAACAGAAGGGAGAGAGAGAGAGAGAGAGAGAGAGAGTGAGAGAGAGAGAGAGAGAGAGAGAGAGAGAGAGAGAGAGAGGTGAGAGAGAGGGAGAGAGAGAGAGAGAGAGAGAGAGAGAGAGAGAGAGAGAGAGATGTGTGTGTGTGTGTGTGTGTGTGTGTGTGTGTGTATGTGTGTGTATGTGTGTATGTGTGTGCGTGTGTGTGTGTGAGACACAGACACACACAATAACAAGTAGACAGGCAGAGAGAAACGCCCCCAACAGTCAGAGTGGAAAACAGAGCCAGCTTGACAAAAAAAAAAAAAAAAAAAAAAAAAAAAAAAACGCATTTATCATCCCAGTCAAATTTCCTTGTTTTCTCCAAATACAGCTTGTCTTTTGTACATTAAGATTTATACAGTTGCTAGTGCCTTGACGCAACTCCTCCTTCACTCGCAGCTGATATAGATCTCAAGGATGTGTGTGTGTGTGTGTGTGTATAAAAAGTGGATATCCTTTGCGAAACTATTGTGTGGGTATGTGGGTTTGTGTGGTTTTGTGAGGCGCAGTTCTGTAAGGGATAAAGGAGGTTTCATGTTGGTTATGAGATATTAATTTCATGTGGGTATATGAGGTTTTATGTTGGTTTATGAGATGTTTGGGTTTCATGTTGGTTTATGAGGTTTCATGTTGGTTTGTGAGTAAAACAGTTTTCCTTTGGGTTTATGAGGTTCTATGTTGGTTTATGAGATATTTAATTTTCATGTGGATATATGAGGTATTATGTTGGTTCATGAGATGTTTGGGTTTCATGTAGGCTTATGAGGTTTTATGTTGGCTTACGGGTTATTCAATTTTCATGTGGGTTTACGAGGCTTTATGTTGGTTTATGAATTATTCGGTTTTCGTATGGGTTATGTGGCAATATGTGGTCTTAGGTTATGAGGTTATATGTGTGGTTCAGTGTGGTTCCATAAGGTTCGAAGAGAGCGTAAATGTACGCATGAGAGGTTACGAAATGATTGTAATAAATATTGACATTAATATCATTTAATAAGATATGTAGTTCAGGCTTTCACACCACTTGAAAAATGTATATGCTAATCACATACCATGTATCCTGTTATCATTTTTTCTTTCTTTAACGTTTGTCTGTCATCCCGGATCTAAAATATAAATGCGTTAAGAGAGCCAGCGCGTCAAATATGTATATACATATACACATACATATACATACGTATATCTATCTATCTATCTATCTATCTATCTATCTATCTATCTATCTATCTATATATATATAAATATATATATATATATATATATATATATATATATATATATATATATATATATGAATATATACATATGTATTTGTTTGCTCAATAGCCATTCATTCATTCATTATACTGCAGGATCTAGGCCTCTCCCAGTTTATAATTGAGAGGTCATTTGGCAGTACCACCCTTACCTGATTGGATGCCCTTCCTAAGCAACCGCGGTTCAGCACCCTCCAACGTATGCCTCGGCGGCGATTTCCCCTACGACACCTGCGCTCGACCTGTCAGGGTGATATGTCGTTTTCTCGCCGTGAGATCGGGCTCGAGCCAGTAGTCGGAGCGCAGGCATTTTTTACAACTGCCGTGGCGGGGAATTGAACTCGGGACCACGAGGGTCGGAGTCCAGTGCTCTATGCACCGGCCCATCACGACAGTTATACATATACATATTTATACATATATATAAATGTATATATATTTATATATACATATATGTATGTATATATGTACAAACAGTATATATACATATGTGCATATATGTATATATATATATATATATATATATATATATATATATATATATATATATATATATATATATATACGATGGTCCAGTGGTTAGAGCGCTGGACTCTGACCCTCAGACCCCGAGTTCAATTCCTCGCCGCGGCAGTCGTAAAAATGCCTACACATCGACTGCTGGCTCGAGGCCGATCTCACGGCTAACGGATGCCGAGACTGCGGTATTTCCGGCCTTCAGAACTACGTGAACGGGCGGCACTAAAGGAAATCTGTCTTCGGGCGGCGTCGCAGAATTTGAGCGAGCGAGCGGCGCTGAGGGGAGAGCATCCTCAGGCGGCGGTAATACAGGATACGTACGAGTGAGAATCTAGTTAGGCAACTCATAAACTGCAAATGAATACCCATAACCGACAACCGAACACAGAAAAAAAAAAAAAATAAGTCGAGATTAAGTATAGAACACAAAATGAAAATATTTAAGGAAAGGCAAGGTACTGATCACCGATTTCTTTTCTTTTTTTTGAATTTTGACAAACCTTAACACTCGGGCGATGGGTGTGGCGCGAGGCGAGGAGAGGCTGGGGAGATGCACAGCTGACGAGGCAGAGAGCGGCTGATTTGGAGCGCTGCGTGGCGAGCAAGGTCATAGCGTGACAGGTCAGCAGGATGATGCCCCTGCTTGGAATATAGAATATAACAATAGATAGATAGAATAACATTGGCATGCATATTTCAGTAACATTACATATATAAAGCTGTGTTACAGTGTGTGTGTGTGTGTGTGTGCAAATATATATTTGTATATATGTGTGTGTGTATATATGTGTATGTATATATATGTATATTATATGTACATATATATAGAGAGAGAGATTTATGTAAGTATATATATTTTATATAATATTTTTATATATAAAATTTTATATTTTATATAAAAATATTACCTTTAAAATATAAATATATATACATGAAATTTTAATATATTATTATATATATATATATATTTTAAAATTAATAGAATATATATATATATTTTAAAATTTTAAAATATATATACTTACAAAAATCTCTCTCTTTATTATGTAAAAAAAAATTACATATATAACATCCCCTATATACCACCACATTATCCCAAATTTTATATTTGCCCCACACACCACCACACCCCTGAAAACCCCCTTTATATATGTAATGTTACAAAAATATCCCTGCCAATGTTTTCTATCTACTATTGTTATATTCTATTTTTCCCAACGGGGGCCTCACCCTGTGACCCTGTAAAGCCTACCTTGCTGGGCCCGCACGCTCCAAATCGCCGCTTTTCTCCCTTAAAAGGAAAATGTGCATCCCCCCAGCCTCTCCTCGCCTCGCCCCACCCCCCATCGCCCGGGGTGTAAAGGTTTTGAAAAAAAATTGAAAAAAAAAGAAAAAAAAATGGGTGATCGTCCTTCCTTTTCCCTTTAAAAATATTTTCTTTTTGTGTTCTATACTTAATCTCGACTTATTTTTTTTTTTTTCTGTGTTCGGTTTTTGGGGTTAGGGTATTCTTTTTCCCGTTATGAGTTGCCTAATTAGTTTCTCATTTCGTACGTTCCTGTATTCCCGCCCCCTGAGGGGGTTTTCCCCTACGCCGCTCGCTCGCTCAAATTCTGGGGACGCCCCCCAAAGACAGTTTTCCCTTTTAGTCCCGGCCCGTTCACGTAGTTTTTAAGGGCCGGGAAAACCGCGTCTGGGAAACCCGTTAGCCGGGGAATCGGCCTCGAGCCACGTCGATGGGGTAGGCATTTTTACGCCCTGCCGGGGGCGGGGAATTAAACTCGGGTCTGAGGGTCAAGTCCAGGCGCTCCCCCACGGGCCATCTTATTTTATATATATTTTTAAAATTATATAAAATATAAAATTTTATATTTTATATTTTTAATATATATATATATACATTATGCACATATGTATAATACTGTTGTACTATATAATACATATATTATATATAAATATATAAAACATTTATATATTGTAAAATTTTGTAATTTTAAAACCCTTGTCGTGTGGGGGGTTCCCATAAGCCGGGCCCCCGGGACCCTCGGGTCCCAAATTTAAATTTCCCCCGCCAGGGCCCGGTTGAAAAAAAAGGGCCTCCCCGCTCCGACTCTGGCTCGACCCCGATCTCACGGCGGGAAAACGACATACCCCATGACGGGTGGGAGCGCAGGTGTCGTGGGGAAATTTCGCCCCCGAGGTTTCGTTGGGGGTGCAAAACCGGGTTGTTTGGGAAAAGGGCATCCTTCGGGTAAGGGTGGTACGGGCCAAATGACCTCTCTTTAAAAACGGGGGAGGGGCCTAGATCCGGGCAGTAGATGAATGAATGAATGGCTATTGAGCAAACAAATACATATGTATATATTCATATATATATATATTATATAAAATAATATAATATAAAAGATAATATTATATATATATTTAAAAATTTTTCATATAATGTATAGGTACAATTCAAAATTTTTTAACAACATCCCCAAAATTATATAAAATTATTAAAATATAAAATATAATTATATATATTATATTATTTTATATATATATTTTAGAAAATTTTAGATAGATAGATAAAATAGATAGACAGATAAAAGTTGTATTTTTTAAATTATGTAAAATACTTTTTTGACGCGCTGGCTCTTTTAACGTTTTATATTTTAGACCCGGGGGGTGACGGGACAAACTTTAAAAGAAAGAAAAAAAGGAAAACCCGGGAGCAGGGTATGTGATTCCCAATACTTTTTTAAAGGGGGTGTAAAAGCCTGAACTACAAAATCTTTTTAAAAGATTTTAATGTCAATTTTAAATTACAACATTTCGTAACCTCTCTTTGGTACATTTACGCTCTCTTCAAACCCTTAGGGAACCACACTGAACCACACATTAACCTCAAAAACCTGGGACCACATATTGCCACAAAAACCTACAAAACCGGGAATAATTCAAAAACCCAAAAACAAAAAGGGCCTCTTTAAACCACTAAAAATTGAAAAACCCCTAAGAAACAAAAAAACCTAATAGCCTAAAAAAAAACCCCAAAACACTCAAAACCCAAACCATAATCCTCATATATCCACATAAAAATTTAAAATTTCATAAACCAACATAAAAACCCCTCATAAAAAAAAGGAAAACTTTTTTTATCACAAACCAAACTAAACCTTTCCAAAAACCAACATAAAACCCCAAAAACTCTTAAACCAAAAATAAACCATATACCCACATAAAAATTAAATATTTTTCAAAAACCCAAAACATAGAACCTCAAAAAAACCCAAAAGGGAAAACTGTTTTACTCACAAACCAACATAAAAAACCTCAAAACCCAAACATAAAAACCCAAACTCTCAAAACCAACAAAAAACCTTCTTTATACCCACATAAAAATTAAATATCTCAAAAACCCAACATAGAACTCATAAACCCGGGGGAAAAACTGTTTTCCCCTCACACCAACTTTAAAACCCTAAACCCCAACATGAAACCCAAACATCTCTTTAAACCAAACATAAAAACCCAAAAACCCACATGAAAAATTAAATAATCTTAAACCCCCAAAAAACCTCATAAAAACCCCAAAGGGGAAAAACTGTTTTACTCAAAAACCAAACATAAAAACCTCATATACCCAATGAAACCCAAACATCTTTTTAAACAACTTTAAAACCTCGTTTTAACCCAAATAAAAATTAAATATCTCAAAAACCCAAACATGAAACCTCAATACCCACATAAAAATTAAAGTATCTCAAAACCCAAACATGAAACCTCCTTTTACCCCTTTACAGAACTGCGCCTACAAAACCACAAAAACCCCAAATCCCCACACAATTTTCGCAAAAGGATATCCATTTTTTTACACACCACCCACACACACACTCCTTGAATCTATTCAGCGGGCGTTGAAGGAGGAGTTGCGTAAAGGAAACTAGCAACTGTATAAATCTTAATGTAAAAAAGGACAAG
>NC_051425.1:27800395-27808771 GCF_015228065.2 Penaeus monodon | reverse complement strand
TCTTTTTCTTTCTTCTTTTGGTTCTGTTGCCTGTCTGTCTTTCATCTTCTGACTGTCTCCCTGCTTTTTTGGGCTTTTTGACTGTCTGTCTGACTGTCTGTCTCTCTCTGCATATATTTCTTTATGTATTTACTTTTTGGAGGTGCATAGATACGAAAAACTACTATATGAAAAGTAATATTAACAACATGTCTATACATAGTGATAATGATATCAATTACAATTTACTATTATACTAAAATTACTACAAATAATTTTGATGAATTGAAATAATGAAATAATTGTATTAAAAAAGATGAAAGTGATGATGGTATTAATAGTAAAAATAATAATAAAAATGTAAAAAACCATAATAAAAAGTAAAAAAATGAAATTAATTAATAATAAATAAAAAATATAATAAAAAAAAAAATTAAAAAATGATAATAACAAGAAAAATTTAATCTGATACAAAATAATAACAATAATAATAATAATAATGATTTGAATATATATAATAAAATAATAATAATAATATAAAAAACAATGATGATATAATACATTCATAACAAGAAGGGATATGTTGATGGGAAAAATAATAATAATAATGTGATAATAATAAAGGGGATAATGATAATCATGACGTGATGAGTATAAAAGAAAAATATAATAAAAAACAAAAAACAACAAAAATTTGTAAGAAAAAAATAAAAAAAAAATGATGATTATAAAATGTAAAATATTTACAATAATTATTAACAAAACAAAAACAAAAAGATAGTATAATATAAAAATAAATAATTTGAGGGAATGATGATGATGATGATGAGGGGAATGATGAGAGGGTGATGATGATGATAATATAAAATAAAATAATTTAAAATTAAAAAATAATAATTATGGTAAAAAAAAAAAAAAATAATATAAAATAATATAATAATAATAGTTATAATAATGATAATAATAAATAAAATAATAATAATAAAAATAAATAAAAATGATAAAATAAAAATAAAATAAAAAAAAATTAAAAATAAAAATAAAAAATAATAATTTTTTTTTTATTTATAAAAATTATAATTATTAATAAAGTTATAAAAACCCAATAATGTAATGATAATAATAATAACAATAATAAAATAATAATAATAATAATAATAATAATAATAATAATAATAATAATAATAATAATAATAATAATGATAATAAATGATGATGGAATAAGATTGATATAATTGATGGTGATTGATGGTGATAATTGAATATAATAAATAATAAAAATAATAATAATAATAATAATAATGATAATAATAATAATCATAATAATAAATAATGAAATAAAAAATAACAATTTAATATTTTCTACTACAAACAACACCACAACAAAACAACACCAACAATAATAATAATGTAATAATAATGATGATAGGATACAATAATAACAGTAATAATGATAAAAATGACAATAATAATTTCAGAATAATAAAAAAAAAAATATTAATAATAATAGTTGATGGTGATGCTTATAATGGTAACGATAATAATACTAATGCTATTTATTTACTACTGCTAATAATAACCCTAATAAAAAAAAAAAAAAAAATCATTAATAATGATAATTAAAAATAAAAAAGAAAATTATATAAAAAAATTGTAAAAAAAAAATAATAAAAAATAATAATAAAATAATAATTAAAAATAAAAAATAATAATAATAATTAAATAATAATTAATAATGATTTAAAAAATAAATATAAAATCATAATAAAATTAAAAAATAAAACAACAAACAAAAACCCAAAAAAATTTAATAAATTAATAAATTTAAAATAATAGTAATAAAATAATAAAAAATAATAAAAAAAATAAAAAAAGAATAATGAATAATAATAAAACAATTTAAAATAATAATGATAATAATAAAATAAAATAATTAATAAATAAAAATAATTAATTAATAATAATATAATAAAAAAAAAAAAACAAACAACAACAACAACAACAACAACAATAACAACAACAACAATAGTTACAACAGTAACAACCATTAGAACGATAACAACAATGATATCACGATAACAAAGATACTGATAACAGGGTAATAACACCCGAAACAACAGTAACAAGAACACCAGTAACAAAAACAACAGTACAGAACAACAATGACACAAACAAGTACAATATATCCCAGATTTCGGATTCCATTTCATAATGATTCGAAAATAAACCATGCACACTCCCGGCCCGGGGGATATGAAAATTATATTTTGATATGTCAGACACAGGTGCTGGCCTACGGGAATCTATGAATGAAAGACTGAATTAAGAATAATTGTACTTGTTCTGTTATCTATCTTTTTTTCCCCCTTCCATTCATTGATTTATTTGTTTGTTTATGGTAATGAGCATAAAAATGTGAATTTTAATGATGCAGTTGATAATGAAATCCGTGGATAAAAGGGATGATTATGATTAATCAGTGAGAAGGATAAAGATAATATTAGTAACATTAATAACAAAAATTAAAAATATCTGTACTTGATCTGTCATCTATACATTTTTAAAAACATTTCCAATCATAGATCCCTTTGCTTGTTTATGGTAATGAGAGAATAAATTAAAATGTTACTGATGCTATTTATAATTATATCAGTTATGGAAGGGATAAGTATGATAGTTTGAATTAATTATGGCAGTAATAATGATAATAATGATTTAAGTAGTAGAAGTAATAGTAAGAATAATAACAGAAACCATAATAATTGTGAGAAATGTAATAGTCATAATAGTAATAGTCGATAATAGTAATAGTTGATAACAATGATGATAATGGTAATTCTACAACAATGGTAGTAATAGTGATGGTAAAATCAAGATATTTATAATGGTAACAGCAGTAATAATAGTGAAGAATGTTAATCGGTATGATCATAACAGTAAAAATAGGAAAATAATGATAATAATAGTAATAATAACAACAATAACAACAATAATCCTGAAATAGTAATAATAATACTGCTGCTATAAATGATGATGATGATGATGATGATGATGATGATGATGATGATGATGATGATGATGATGATGATGATGATGATGAGATGATGAGGAGATGATGATGTGATGATGGTGATGAGATGATGATGGTGGTGATGATGAGATGATGATGATGATGATGATGACGATGATGATGATGATGATGATGATGATAATGATGGTGGTGATTTTATTTTAAATCGGGTCTATTTTTCAACATTCCAAAGAACATTTCCGATTTTTTTTTATTGTAAGAATGTTTCACGATATTTATGAAATTTTTTCCTTCGTTTCGCCTTTGTCTTATTCTAATAATAAACTTCAGTAATTATTTCCACTTAACGTCAATTATGTGAGCCTCTCAGTCTTAAGCAAGGAATAAAGTTATTTATCATTCAAGAAGAAGAAGAGGAAGAAGAAGAGAAAGAAGAAGAAGAAGAAGAAGAAGAAGAAGAAGAAGAAGAAGAAGAAGAAGAAGAAGAAGAAGAAGAAGAAGAAGAAGAAGAGCAAAGGAAAAAGAAAAAGAAAATGAAAATGAGAATGAAAAAAGAGACAATGAAAATGAAAAGTAAAGGGAAGGGGGAAAAAAGAAAAAGGAAAAAGAAAAAAAAATATATATACACTTAAATATGTATCTTATATGGCACTGAGTAAATTTATAGACCTTTTTTCCATTTTCTTAAATACTACCCATAGTGTTGCAAAAAACTGAACCACAAGTTTCAAGTCTTGCAATCTGAATTTATGGTCTAGTTGGATGAAAGATAAAAAAAGGAACGGCAGCGGTCAAACACGGACCTACTCGTTCAATAAAAGAAGAAGAAGAAGGAGAAGAAGAAGAAGAAGAAGAAGAAGAAGAAGAAGAAGAAGAAGAAGAAGAAGAAGAAGAAGAAGAAAAAAAAACATTATGACTAAATGTTAAATACAAGGGACGAAACTCAGTGACGATAGGTCTGGGGAAGAAAACCATAAGGTGTATTAAAATATTACGACTTTGTAAAAATGACAAAAATCTCCATACAGTACATTTCAATTTGTTCTTGCCTCCATATCGTATTTATAATAAAAAATATATAATCACAGAGTGCATGTTTCACAAAGACAAAAATCAACTAGATGCCTTTATAAAGACCCATTTAAAGTTGGTATTCGCGGCATCTGTTCAGGTCGGCGGAAGGAAGCAGCGTCATCTGTAATGGTTGATTTTTTTTTTTAATTACGGCCCAATTAGGTGAATTTGAATGGGAAGAAGACTGTTCATTAATCTGGAAAAGTAATAACTTCTGCCATCAAGAGCATCACAAATAATTACCCAAGCTAATGGTTGTTATATTCTTTTTTCCACTTGATAATGAGAGTAAATAAAATGATGATAATAATGATAATTAGAATTATGGTAGCAATGATTATAACTATAATTATAATTATTATTATGATAATTATAACAATAATAATGAGAATGGCAGTAGTGATGACGATGATGATGATGAAAATGCTGCCAGTGACGGCTACCTTTGAGGTCTATTTAACAAAGTATAAGGCTAATATGTTAAAAAACAAACAAACAAACAAACACTAGTCTTCAAATACTGACTCTCGTTGCCATTTAGATAAATCTATTCTAGGAAATATAAATATGACATTACAAGGCAAGGCGTACCCACAGTAAATCTAGCGATGCTGCAGTAAATGCCAACAAACTCCCACCGAGTGATTCTGTAATGTCTGCAGTCCTCTCCGTAGTGAACTTTTGTCTAGTAAAGATGCTTTGCAGGCTCTATATGTCATTTAGTAAGAAAATACTAAGGTTAGACCACGAGAAAGATAATGGTCATTAACAGTTCACGAAGCGCAGTGTCCATAGCGATCCCTTGCTGCTGCTATTAAGGCAATTATTGTTCACATTCTGGATTTCTTATTTTCTGCAATATTACTTTACGAATTGAGACCTTCCTTCATCGGAAATATTCTTTATTTCACTGAATAGCAAGCGCTGTTGTCTTTGAAAATTACCAAAAAATCAGCAACACATCTTCATTTACTCCAAAATCTATCGAGAATCCAAGTGTAGGCTCTGTGGTTCCTAGAAAAAAAATAAAAATAAAATAAAACATTGGGTGGAGCTAGGCCTAGCACTATTAATCTTGGGGAAAAAGCGAGATAAGGGTCAGCATTTTAGGGACACTGATTATGATATTATCCTGTTGCCAGATATCGGAGTGTTAGTGCCAGTCGTTCCCCAGTCAGTGTAGTGTAGTGTAGTGTCCCCAGCAGTCACAGCTTCCCTCAGTTTGGTATCCTGTTTCTATATTGAGAGGTGTTACCAATCTCCAGGAGATGACTGTACTGGTCCTTGTCCAACCGAATCCACCTTCTTATTTCTTCTGGGTTCTCCGTTGCCAGCTCCTTCACAAGTCGAAAACAGACGTTTCTTCGCCATTATATCATCGCCTCATAGTCATAATAACGTCCATTATCGCCAGAGCATGTGCGGCGATGTTTACAAATTTTCGCTGGAATGGTTCCGCGGTTCTCATCGCTAGTGTGACTGCTCGCACAAGGCAGAAAAAAGTCCAAGTGTGACATAGCTTTAATGGATGCAAATTATACTCAAATATGCTCTGAACAAGAGTCATAATGTAGATCTTGTCAGTAGTTCACTTTGGTTAATGATAGAGAGTCTGCTTACGACACTAGATAATCCTAAAAGTGTCCACACACACATGAATGTGTGTTTGTGTATGTGTTCACACATCTATCTAAATTAATATGTAATTTACACGCACAAACACATACACGCACTTGCACACACACGCACACACACACACACACACACCCCCACACACACACACAACACACACAAAAACAACCACCACCACACAAACCAACACACACACACACACACACCACACAACACAAAAACGCTCCAAGTATAACAATCACATTACCCCTGTGTGTTGTGGTGTGGGTGTGTGTTACGTACAACTCACCACAAAAAGAGAAGAGAAGGAAAAGAGAGAGAGAGAGAAAAAGAGAAAAAGAGAGAGAGAGAGAGAAGAGAGAAGAAGAGAAAAAGAGGAGAAAGAAAAAGAGAAAAAGAGAGAGAGAAGCATGAGAGAGAGAGGAGAAAAATCACATTTACAAAAAATAAACCAAAGAGGGGGGGCTTGTCGTTAGGGCTGCCAACTGGGGATTGTTAAATAAAGACGGAGGCTTTTATATTTGTGTGTGGTAGGGCCATTATATATATATTATTATATAATATAATATATAATATAATATATATATTATAATATATATATATTTTTAAATAAATTATAATATATATATATAATATATTAATATATTATATATATATATGTATGATAACAACACCCACACACAACCCCCCAACACACCACACACACACACACACACACACACACACACACATATATATATATATATATATATATATATATATATATATATATATATATATATATATTAATAATTGTGTGTGTGTGTGTGTGCGTTTTCCCAAATATGTTTTATTCTTAATGGTTACAAATTTATTTGATTTTTTTTTTTTCATTTCGAATTTTGTTTTTCCTTTGTATGTGTATTTTTCTGTCTGCACTCCATTCGCTTTCATATCTTTCCATCTCTCCTTCGATACAGTTTTCCTCCCTCTTTGCCCTCTTGGGATTTTAGGACCTCTGTAGAAAAAGGGTGATCGGGGAAGCTCCGAAAAATATGAGAGATTGCGACATCCTTGGGAAACTTTTTTGGGTGATGTCTGATCGGGGGGGAGGCTGAGCGAGTGACGGCGAGATTTGCTCAGGTTGAAAGCGGATTTAATCTGGGGAAATTTTTTAAGGGTTATCTCGTTCTTTTTGACTGACATTTATCTTGCCGAAGTCTGGTTTTCCTGCGGGGCAAAGGATGGATTGGGGACTTCTTTTTTCAAAAATTGTTTCAAATTTTAAAAATGGGTACTGCAAGAGGGGGTATCTTTTACTTCTCTTTTTTTTCTATCTTTCTTCCATCTTGTTTTCTCTCTCTCCTCTCTCTCTTCTCTCTTTCACGGGAGATTCTTGATATGAAAAATTACTCCGACACTGATGGGTAGTGAAATCACGTCTTCGGTTTTTGGTTTTTTTGGAGGTATGGTAAGTGTTTTTGACAGGCCTAAAGAGAAACTGGGGGGCAGACCCTGAGGGTGGGGGAGGCCCGTCTACGTGGATCGCGATTTACAGATAGTGTCGGATGTCAGAAACCCGGTCGAGGCACGAGAGGAAGGGCTGGGGATTACCTCAAAACAACGGGGGTGGTTCACCCGTGCCCCGGGCAGCCCCCCATGGCAGGCGGGGTATGAATGGGATTCTGCTAAATTTGGGGGGGGGGGGGGGCGTGACCTTGGGGGGCCTGGTTTTCCATCTCAGACTGTTAACCTCCCCCCCTCTCTCTCTCTCTCTCTCTCTCTGTCTGTCTCTCTCTCTGTCTGTCTGTCTGTCTGTCTCTCTCTCTCTCTCTCTCTCTCTCTCTCTCTCTCTCTCTCTCTCAATTTCTATTATTCATTTTCTGACTCTCCATTCTTCTTCCCTTTCTTCTTCCTTCTCTTCCCACGCAATCTTTCTCTCCCAATATATCTCCTCCCTTCCTTTCTGCTTTCCCTCTTCCAATTTGTCCGAACCTAAATTTTGACAAGCTTCCATTTTCTTTTTGTTTTGGAGGGGAGACTGAACTCCTATGTTTATGCCATTCGCTCTCCCTCCGTGTCTCCTTTCCTTTCTCCCTCTTCGTTCTTCTGCGTTTTCCTCATTTCACCTATTCTTCTGGCTCTTTATCCTTCCCCACACTCCTTTGTTCCCATACTCTCTACTTTCCTTTTCCTCTCCTCCTTGCCCTATTCCCTTTCCCTCCTTTCTCTTCCTTCTCCCTTTCTCCTCTTCCCTTACCTCCTCCTCCCCCCCTACTCTTCTCTCCTTTCCCCTTTTCCCCGAGTGTTTATCTTGTCCCTCTTCCTTTCCCTCTTCTCTCCCTCTTTTTTCCCCCTTTCCTTCCTTCCCTGAGTGTTTCTTTTTTCTCTCCTTCCCTGCCCCCCTTTCTTTCCCTCCTCCCTTCACTATGTATCCTTATCTTTCCCCTCCCCTCTCCCTGTTTCCCCTTTTCCCTCTTCCTCCCCGAGTGTTAATCTTGCCCTCCTTCCCTTCCCTTCTCTTCCCTCCCTTCCCCTCTTCCCCGAGTGTTAATCTTGCCCTCCTTTCCCTCCCCTTTCCTCTTCCTCCCTTCCCCTTCTTTCCCCGAGTGTTAATCTTGCCCTTGTTTGGGGTCAGATTTCATGATTTGAATAATCCTTTTCTTGTCTGTTTCCGAAAG
>NC_051425.1:27787485-27789985 GCF_015228065.2 Penaeus monodon | reverse complement strand
GGAGAGTGCCGGTGACCCTTTTGGTAATCATTCTCCTACTATCTGGGCTTGGGCCAGCACGACTTGGGCTGGCTTGCCCCCCCCAGTGGCTAAATAGGCAACGAGGTGAAGTTCCTTGCCAAGAACTTTATGGATTAGGTTCGATTTGCCTAAAATTTTTTAAAAACGGCCCCCGTGCTCAATAACGAGCGGGCGATGCGTGTGGCTGGATGCACCCACGCACCGCATGCGGCGGTTGGTTTTGGCACAGTACTGATATATATAATTTATATATATATATATATTATATATATATATATTATAATAATATATAATATAAATATATATTATATAAAGTGTGTGTGGTTTTTGTTTAATATAATAATATATATATATGTTTTAATATATTAAAAATTTTTATATAATAGGTGTGTGGTGTTTGGGGTGTGTGGTGTGGGTGGAAGGGGGGTTAAAATACATTCTTACAATATGTGTATCTATGCACACACACACACACACAACACACAACCCCCCACACCCCACACACACACACATACACAACCCTATAATTAATAAATATTATATATATTATATAAAAGTATTTATAAAAATAATTTAAAGTTAATATGTAATATATATATATAATAAAATATAAATAATATATATAATATATATATAAAATAAATATATTATATAATATATATATATATTATATATAAAAATAATAAACCCTTAAAATGTAATATATATATATTATAAGAATAAATAGAGTCAATAATAACTTATAATTATAGGGGAACAAACCCCCAGTTAATAATAAAATATATAAAATTTTAATAATATTTTAAATATTTTATATATATATAATATATAATATAATATATATATTATATAATAAGACAACAAACACCACCACACAACACACACACACACACACACACACACACAAAAACACAAGACACACACAAAACACCACACACACACACACATAAACACAACACACACACACACACACACCACACACAAAACACCACACACTTACACACACACACACACACACCAAAAACACACAGACATGCACACACCACAGAAATAAAATTTTATATCAATAGTTTTAAAAAATAATATATTATATAAATTATATATATATAAATATATAAAAATATATTACATATTATATGTGTTATATATAATTAAAATTTTAAATTATATATTTAAAAAACATTATTATATATAATAATATATATTATATATATAATATATAATTAAAATGTGTGTGTGTGTGTTTTTGTGGTGTGGGTGTGTGTTTGGGGGTATGTGCTGTGTGGGGTTTGTATTATATTATTTTTATAATATAATAACATATATATATATATAAATTATATTATAATATATATAAATATATAAAGTATATGTTAATGATATAGATTTATAATATATATATATATATTAAAATTATATATATATATATATATAAATATATTAACACACACACACACAACATACATATTACATATAAATATATGCAACAATATTATATATATATATATTATTATATATATATATAATATATATATAAATATATAACATTTTAGAATAATTTTATGCAAACAACACCACACACACCACCCCAAAACCACCCCACACAAACACACACGCACACACGGATGCACAAACACACACACACACACAACAACACACACAAATTATAATATATTATATATTATTATAATATATATATTTATATAATGTATATATAATTTTATATAAATTTTATATTATAATATATATTTACACACACACACACACACACACACACCACACCACGCAACACACACACACACCACACACACACACACCACACACACACAACAAAACACACACAACACAACACACATATATATTATATATAATATATATTATATATATATAATATATTATATTTATATATATAATATTAAATAATTTTAAATATTCTTTATATAATTTTATAGATAGATAGATAGATAGACAGATAGATAGATATTTATATACATACCAACACCACAAAACACCACAAAACACACATACACACACACCACAACACACACAACACACACACACCACACATACCACACACAACCCACCCCACACACACACACACACAAAACACGCACGCACGCAGCACGCACGCACACACACACACACAAACCCCACATATGTATTATAGATATAAGATATATATACATATAAATTTATATATATTATATAGAATATTAATATAA
Organism: Penaeus monodon; assembly: GCF_015228065.2. Taxonomy (NCBI): domain Eukaryota; kingdom Metazoa; phylum Arthropoda; class Malacostraca; order Decapoda; family Penaeidae; genus Penaeus; species Penaeus monodon. Next base: position 27,787,742 of record NC_051425.1, on the reverse strand, counting down.
TATTAATACAATTTAAATAAATATTAATATTTATATATATATATTTTATAATATATATATAATTTTAAATATATTTTACATATATTAATAATATAATATATATAATTATTATATTATAATAATATTATATCATATAATATAATTTTTGCATAAATCTCTCGCTCTCTCTCTCTTCTTCTCTCTCTCTCTCTCTCTCTTTTTTAAATTTTATTTTTATTATAAAATATTTTTTTATTTTATATATCAAAATATATTAT
>NC_051425.1:27785748-27787385 GCF_015228065.2 Penaeus monodon | reverse complement strand
TATATATATATATACATTATATATATATATATATATACTATATATATATCATATATATATATATCATATATATATATACATATATATACATACTATATACATACTATATATATACATACTATATATATACATATATATACATATATATATCTAAATATAAATATACACATATGTGACTATATGTATACATATACATATATGCATGAACACACGTATATATGCATATATATATATATATATATATATATATATATATATATATATATATATATATATAATATATAAATATACATACATACATATGAATTTATGTATGCACTTATAAATATATGTATATGCATATAATATATATATATGTATATATATTATTCATATATATATATATATATATATATGTAAATATATTCATATACACATATATATGTATGTGATTATAGTGTACACATGTACATAAACCGCACCACACACACACCACACACAACACACACACACACACACACACACACACACACACACCACACACACAACATACACATACACATACACATACACATGCACACACCACACACACACACACACATATATATATATATAGTATATATATATATATATATATATATATATATATATATAATATATATATATATATGTATATATATATACACACACATATACACATTTATATATATATATATATATATATATATATATATATATATATATATATATATATATATATATATATATTGTAGTGTACGGCTGCGCACTCGCCGACTCTAAGGTGGGATCTCGCCTGGACTGACATCGTCCTCGGCGCCGAGAGGTTGAGGCCGGGTCTTTACCATGCCACATGCCTGCCTTCTCTACCACGGAACAAAGGACGTGGGGAACTCTGCGATGCTGCCATTGACTTGGATGAGACGTCCCGGGCTCCCTTCCACCAACGAGGCGGGTAGTGTTAAGAAATAATATGAACATGGTTATAAAAATAACCAACGAACGTATTCTAAACCAAGTCTCGTTACTTGGATGGTGATGAAGTCTCCGAGAAAAATAAAAGATTTATTAATTTCCCAAGTCCCAGCCCGAAATGTACAGTTTTCGCGAAAAATTGTACATTACCAGTTTTTCTAGGTATCCTTTCCTTCCAAAGTGTCACAATAGCCCCTGAAGGGAGTAATGGTCGTTAGATAGTGTTTTTTTTCTCTCCCTCTCTTTTCACGGTTGTTTGGGTCTTTGGCTTGTTTGGACTGCCGGACTATCGGGGTGGTGTTCCATGGTTGTTAGGGTCCTTTGGCTTGTTTGGAATGCCGGACTATCGGGTTGGTAGTCCAACACTTATTTTGCATATCTTCTTTTCGCGCCATGCCTGGGGCATGGCCTGAGGGTCTTTTTCGGGTATAAATACCCCTCGTTTTGTGAGGGGAAAAGAGTTCGGTCCTGACTTCTGTGTGTACTGTGGTCCCGTTTTCGGTGTTTTCGTGTGCTCGCTTTGGATTTACCTCGCTTCGCGCCAGGACTTGCCGAGTTTGTCTCCGCAAAGCTAAGTATTTAGTGGTTGTGTGTAGGAGACACCTGGTCTCTTTTGGACTTTGGCGTGTGGCACGCTACATCATCATCTGTGTGGTGCACTCTTT
>NC_051425.1:27764718-27767133 GCF_015228065.2 Penaeus monodon | reverse complement strand
CAAAAATGGGCGAAAAGACGAAGAAAAACATTTAGATAGATGGAATAGATGAATAAGATAGATAGATAGATAGACAGAAAAATGGGGGCAGTAGAAAAAAAAGACGTTAGAAGACATGCGTATTTTTAAAAAAAAAGACAAAAAGAGATGATGATAGACAGACGGAAGACATTATAAAAAAGATAGGAAAAGAGAAGGGAAAAAAGATAGAGAAAAAAAAGGGGAGAAAAAAAAAATAGAGAACAGACAGACCACACCACACACACAAAACACCACACCACCCCACACCACACAACACCACACCCCACAACACACACCAACCACAACAATTATAATATATTATATATATATATATATTATATATATATAATATATATATATATATAAAATAATATTATATATATAAACAACACACCCCAACACACACCACACACACACACACACAAAAACCCACACACACAATTATATATATATTAAAATTAATAAAATATATATTTTATATAATAATATAATATACTTTAACATATACTATAAACATATACATAATTACATATACATATTAAATAAATATATATATTATATAATATATATTTATAGATTATTATATATAATATATATAATATATTAAAATTATATATATATATATGTGGGTTGTGTGTGTGTTTATAAATTTTATATATATTATAATATAATTATAATTATATATATATATAATTATTTTTAATATATATTATGTGGACACACATACACACTCACACACACGCACAATATAACATGAAATAATATATAAAATTATTATATATATTATATAATATAAATATATATATAATAAAAATATATATACATATATTAAAATTATATATATATATATATATATATATTATATAATATATAAATATATTTATAAAATTTATATATATAATATTGTTTTTTATTTGTGGTGTGTGAGTGTGTAGTGTGTACCACACGCCAGAGATATGACAAATAAGCGAAAGCCCCCGAGCAAGAGGAGAGAAAGAGATATGGGATATTTTGATAGATTAAGGGAGGCAGAGAGACAAATAACTGAGAGAAGTACAAAAATTTAAAAATAGAAGGCAAACGCTTTTTCATTTAAAAGATAATGAAACAAAATAAAAAAAAAAAATGGGCAGTTTCAAAAAAAGAAACGGAGAGGGCCCCAATTTAAATGGGTGAGTTTAAAGCTGACAAACCCAAGCCCGACCCACAGCACAGGGAGAAGGGCGTGTAAACCCCTGCAACACAGTGTGTTTGGGCGGGTTGTTGTGTGTGTATATATATAATTTATATATATATAATATATATAATATATATATATAATATATTAATATAATATATATGTATATATAATATATATATAAATATATATATATAATATATAGATAGATAGATAGATAATAGAAGAAGATTAGAAAAGATATAGTATAGATTATGATAGTAAAGATAGATACAAAGAAAAAACAAAAACAACACAACATACACAGATACATATATATATATAATTATATATATATTATATATATTTTTATAATATTATATAATTTAAAATATATGAAACATATATGAATATATTATAATAATATAATATTATATTATTATAATATTATATATATATATATATTATAATAAAAATTATATATATATAAAATTTTCGAAACAAACAACAAAACGCATATATATAATATAATATATATATAAAAATTTTTAATATATATATATATATAAAATATATATAATATATAATATATATTATATATATATTAATAAAAATATATAAAATTTTATATATATATATATATATATATATATAATATTATATATAATATATATTATTATAATATATATGTATGTAGTATATGTTTTTCCTTTCTATTACGCGTGCCCTTTTAAAAATACCTGTAAAGTTACCATAGAAATATACGATGAGGGCAGTCAGGTGCTTTATTAATTCGCTATTGGGGGAAATGTGAAAGAAATGGGAAAATCTTTCCTGGACAGAAAGGTCTTTGACGGTTTCTTGAGTAATGTCGATTATTTACTTAATTGGGCCTTTGAAAAAGAGAGGAAAAAGGGTGATGAGAGAGCGAGGAGGGGGAAGCAGGAGGAGCAGAGAAAGAGAGGGAGCAGGAGGGTAGAGGGAAGGAGAGAGGAGGGCAGGGGGGGGGGGGAAGGAGAGAGAGAGAGCAAAGAGGAAAGGAAGGAGAGCGATAGACAGAGAGAGTGAAAGAGAGGAGGGGGAATGGTGAAAAAAGTAATAGAAAAATAAAAGAGGATAGAGGAGAGAGATAATAAGAAATAAAAAAAATAGAAAAAAAAAAAGAAGAGAGAGAGGAGAGAGGGAAAGAAGGAGAAGGAAGAGGGGAGAGGAGGGGAAAAGAGGAAAAGAGGAAAAGA
>NC_051425.1:27750922-27755922 GCF_015228065.2 Penaeus monodon | reverse complement strand
GAGGAGGAGAGGGGGAGAGAGGAGAGAGAGAGAGAAGAGAGGAGAGGAGGGGGGGGAGAGAGAGGGAGAGAGAGAGAGGAGAAGAGAGAGAGAGAGAGAGAGAGAGAGAGGAGAGAGAGAGAGAGAGAGATGAGACGAAGATGAGAGAGAGAGAAGAGAGAGAGACGAGAAGAGAGAGGAACCGAGAGAGAGAGAGAGAGAGAGAGAAAGAGAAGAGAGAGAAGACGGAGAGAAGAAAGACCGGAGAGAAAGGAGGGGGGAGGGGGTGAAGGTCACAACCAGCAGGTCACGTCCACCGGAACTGAATCAGCTGAGAAGACGCACAAGAGGAAAAGAGGAGGAGCAATTGGGAATGGAGGAGGAGGAGAAAGAGAAGAAAGAGGAGAAGATGGAGAAAGTGGAGATGAAAGAAGAGGAGGAGGACGAAGAGAAGGCGAAGAGGAGGAGAGGGAGAAACAGGAAGAGGAGGAGTTGGAGAAGCTTTATATTTCTTTCTTTTTTTTCTGTCATTTTTTTCTGTTATTTTCCTAACTCTCCTTTTTCCTATCTCCAGTTTTATCCTTGACATATTTTTCTTATTTACTATTACATTCTATTTTTTTATTATTATTATTCTTTTCTCCTGTGTATTCGTCCTTACGTTTTAATAATCCTTAAGATGCATTAACTCATTCTTCAAAAGGAATAAATATAAACTATTATCATATATCATCATTATTATATCATCTTTGTTATTATTATTACTATTATTAATAAAATTATTATCATCATCATCATTACCACATCATAATATTCACAACTCATGCGTGAAAAGAAAACGGAACGAAGAAAGTATATATACATAAACTAAACTAAATAAACAAAAAAATAAAAAAAAAAAAAAAAAAAACTCCGTCATGAAGAAATTTGGGGATTTATGCAATAAAATCGAACTAAAAGATGGTCAGCCACTATAGGGCAAAAATGCGTTTTTGGGCCTCTTGGGAAGTTCAGTCAAAATTTTCGATGCAGATTTTTTGGTGAAGTTTAATAATGATGATAATGAAACGATAAAAGATAAAATCTGCTGCTTGTTTGATGATGTGTCAATATAATGAAAATAAAATAATAAAAATAAAATGATAAAAAATAATAATGATAATGATAAAAAATAATAATAAAATAATAATAATAGTAATGAAAAAATAATAAAAATAATAATAATAAAAATAAAAATAATAAGATAATTATAATAACAATAATAAAAATATAATAAAATAATAATAAAAATGATAATGAAAAATAATAAAAATAAGGTTTAACGCAGGGACGGACAGTGTTGTGCCAAAAGGGGACCCAGGAAAAGGGAAAACGGTTGAAACTATGGGCCGATAACATCCTTCCACTGATGTGGAAACTGATAGGAACCCTAGCTGATCAAATGTACGTTACTAGACAGAGAAAGCTACTATCTGATGAAAAAAAAGGTTGCGGGGCAAAAGAGTCGGGGTACAAAAGATAGTTATTAATTGACAAAAAAATCCGAAGGATTGAAAAGAAAGGGCCACAATCGGGCTATGGGCGTGGTAGACTATAAGAAAGTTAAATTTTCTTTCCCCCCCTAGGGTTTAGTGAGTGCATGGAAATGTTTGGAAAGTGGTAACGTGAGAGATTTTTTGAAAAGAAGATGGTGCAGGGGAAGTTGCCCTTAACTTCCAAGGAGGGAAAAACTCGGCGAGGTGGATGTTAAAAGGGGGTTTCCAAGGGTTAGTTTGTCCCATTGTAAGTTTTGAGCATATACCATTATCGTCTTTACCAAAAGAAAATATGTTTGATGGGGGAAAAAAGGAGTATAAACTTAATCCCCTACTCTTTAGGGATGATTTAAAACTATATTCCAAGAGTGAAGAACAGAAGATCCCAAAAACCAACACTCACTTTTTTGTACTGATATAGGCAGGGAATTTGGAATAAAAAAAATGTGGGGTTCTACCCTAAAAAGGGGGAAAAGATTTAAGTTTGGGGGGCTAGAAACCAAAATGATGAGATAATAAAAGAAGTTGAAAAAGAAGGATTTCTATCTGGGTATTGGGGAATTGAAAAGGTAAGGGAAAAATGAAATGAAAGGGGAAAACAAAAAGGAGATAAGGAGGCTAGGAATCTAAAGCCCAAAATTTGAGGGAAAGAAACAAAGTAACTGAAATTTAATCCCTGGGATAGCAATATTAGATTGGGGCAGGAATAATAAGCTGGAAGAGAGGGAACTGAAAAGTATCGACAAAAAGACAAAAAAAAAACTGACAATGCAGGGTGCCAGCACCCAAAGAGTGATGAAAGACTTAAAGAAAAGGAAGGAAGGGGGTTCGGGCCTTACAGGTGGAACAATGTGTAAAAGGAGAAGAAAACAGCTTAGGTTTTTAGTGGAAAAACTAGAAGATTTTTGTTTAAGAGGTGTGTGTCACAGGAACCAACAGACAGAGGAAACAATGGAGAAAAAAAATTAAAAAGGAAAAAAGGCAAAAGAGCTCAAAAAAAAATGGACAGGAAAGGGCAAGCAGAGAGCCAGACAAGGTAGCAGGGTTAAAATCTTGGAATGGTTTTCAAGGAGGATTTGAAGGGTTTAAAAGGAAGCACTCCTATGTGCTGCACAAAGGGAAGCAATAAGACCAACTACGTGAAGCTTATAAGATAAGAGCAACGACGTCCCCTGTGTAGAAGTGTGGTAAACGAGGTGAAAGCAACAAAATATTTTTCAGAGGGCAGAAAAGCCCAAAAAGAGTACAAAAGCTCACGATAACGTGGCAAAGAAAGTCACTGGGATTTGTGTGGAAGCATGGGCCCCTTTACCTTTAGATAAGTGTATGAAAACCCCCAGAGAGTGTTGTTGAGAACGAGGGCCCTAAAAATTTTGTGGGTTCAATGTAAATTTTGATATCGTCATTCAGGGGAAAAAGACCAATGTTTTTGTAATTCATAAGGAAAAGAAAGGGCCTTTAAAAAGTTGAATTGCCCTACCGCAGATAAGGGGTTGCAGAAAAAGAATTAGAGAAGGTGAAAAAGTAAGATTGAAAAGGGAAAAAAAAAAGGTTGTAGGAACTCGATGTTGTAAAAGTTGTTCCAATTTTTTGGGCCCCGGAGCGTTACAAAAGATCTGAAGTTGGGTTTAAAAATGGCTTTGGGCCGAGGTTTGGGGACTGCAAAACGCTTTTTTTGGGGGGGCGCAAAATCGAGAAAAGTGCTAGAAATTTAAAGGGGAAGGACAATGTTTGCCTTTAGTCTTTTCTAGACTGCCTAAAAGGAAGAAAACGGCAATAAAAACACCAGTGCAGAAAGCTTAAAAACACAAAATAAAAAATAATAATATAATAATAAATAATAAAATAATAAAAATAATAATAATAATGATAATGATAATGATAAAAATAATACGATGATAATAATAAAATAATAATAATTTGATAATAATTTAAAAATAATAATAAAAAAAATAATAATAAAAAATAAAAAAAAATAATAATTTAAAAAAAATTTAATAAAATAAAATGAGGTTAAAAAATAATGTGATAATAGTGATAACGACGACACCAAAGATAATGATAATGCTGATAAATAATAATGAATGTAATGACGATAGTGTTGAGAGAAAAAAATAAGAAAAATTAATCAAAAGTAACAAGTTCTCCGGGTTTTTGAACAGTCCAAGGCCAATAACGATCCTTTGAACCCCCCTTAAGGAAAACCTCCCGCAGTACCGAAGAAATCTCAAGTTCGGAAATGGGGGAAAAAAAACCCCCAAATCATAAAAATTCCATGACTTCAAAGTGCTATTTTAACGGGAGTGTGTGTGTTTGGGGGGGGTGGGGGGGGGGGGGATGCAGAGGGAAATGAAAGGGTTTTTGGGTTTTTGTGTGTGGTGGGTGGGTGCGTGTGGGTGTGCCGTGGTGGTGTTTGGTTTTGGGGTGTGTGGATGCACCTGCCCGCGTTGTGTTGTTTGCGGTGCCTTGTGGGTGGATGTGTTTGGTGTGGGTGGTGTGGTTGTTGTGTGTGTGTGTGTGTGTGTGTGTGGTTTGTGGTTTTTGAGTGGTGGCGTACGCGCGCACCTACCTGCGTTTTCTTGGTGCATGTGCATTTTTGTATGGGATGTGTGTGTGTGGTTTTGCTTGCGGTGTGCTTATATATACGGTACGTGTGTGCATGTGGTGTGAAGAGTTTTTTTGATCGATGGGTGGGGGAAAGGGGGTGGTGCTTTCTCTAAAGGGGACACATGTAAGTTTTCCCCGAATATGAGGCATCTGTGTGTTGTTGTGCGTGGGGGGGGGGGAGGGGGGGTCTATTTTGGTTTATACAGTGTAATTCGTATAAAAATGGTATTTAAATTTTACCCATCGATACTAGTTTTTCTTTTGCTTTGTACTCTACTTTTTATGTGTTTGTCATTGTTTTGGGGTATCATATATAGAAAAGGAATTTTTATGTTTTAAAGTGTATATATATATATATATATTATATTTTATAATAATATAAATATATTTTAAAATAATAATATTAAGTATATATAATTTAAAATTTTTAATATTGTGTGTGTGTGTGTTGGGTAGTGGTGGTGGTCTGTGTGGTGTGTGTGTGTTTGGGGTGATGTTGTGGGGTATGTAGTATTTAATGCATATGTACATATTTTTGTGTGTGTGGGTGGGGTGTGGGTGTGGGTGTGTGTGTGTGGTGTGTGTGGTGTGTGTGTGTGTGTTGGTGTGGTGTGTGTGTGTGGTTGGTGGGGTGGTTGTGTGTGTATGTATGTATGTATTTATTGCATATGTACAATGATGTGTGTGGTGTGTGTGTGTGTGTGGTTGTGTGTGTGTGTGTGGGTTTTTTTGGGGGGTGTGTGTGGGATGTGTGTGTGTGTATGTGTGTGTGTGTAAAATATGAATATATAACAAGTAGATAAATATGTGGTGTGTGTTCTGTAATGTTTCACAGTGATTTAAATTGTTTGCGCAAAACCCGAATACGGAAAGACAACT
>NC_051425.1:27748992-27750822 GCF_015228065.2 Penaeus monodon | reverse complement strand
CATATAATATAGGTGGTACTTGGCCAAGGAGATCGACCACATTCTTGTCAGCACGCGATGAAAGATGTTCAGATTGCAGGGTTTACCGGAGTGCCGAGGTCTGGGGCACTGACGTAGCTGATGGCTACCTACGGGTCCACTTCAAAACTCCTCGTCCCTCCAGTGGCCACTCTAGGGTGTTTCACTTGGACAGACTGAGGGAGGGGGAGTGTCCCCATGGGTTCGCCACGGCAGTTTCTGATCGATTCACAGAACTCGAAAACCTGACGGACCCAGCTACTCTGTGGGAGTCCTTCAAGCGCGAAACACTTGAAGCAGCGCAGGAATCCATTGCCGTACGCCCGACGGCAAGGCAGAATTTCATCTCCCTGGAGACATTAGAGGCCACTGAAGCGTATCACATGGCCCAGCTGAATGACGATCAGGACTTGCGTCGCTCTTTGGTGCCTAGGGTTCGGACACTGCTGAGAAGGGACAAGGAATAGTTCATCGGGAATCTTGCTGAGGAGGTTGAAAGCCATTTCTTGGTAAACGACCTTCGCCCTGCCCACCAAGCCCTGAGAAAGCTGAACTCTAAGCCCTCACGGACACGGATTATTGGCCTAATAGCAGGCCTATATACCGGTACTGAAAGTGCTGTAAAGTGTGGTGGGGGCCTGTAGAACTTCTTCCCTGTTAATTCAAGGGTGCAGCAAGGCTGTGTCCTTGCACCAACACTTTTCAACACCTGCATGGACTGGATAATGGGTAGAGCTACAATCCATAGTTAGTGTCCAGCAAGACTGGGTATGTCAGTCTCAGTCCTTGACTTTGCCGATGATATTGCTATCCTATCTGAGTCTCTGGAATCACTGGTGGCGGTTCTTGATGCATTTAGCAATGAGGCAAAGCCCTTGGGCCTAGAGGTCTCCTTGACCAAGATCAAGATTCAGGACTTTGGGGGCCTGTTAGGGAAACCCATTCAGTCAATTCGTGCTTACGGTGAGAACGCTGAAGTCACAGAGAGCTTTGCATTCCTTGCATAGTCTGTATCTCTGAGCTGTCAGACCAAGAAATAAGTAGACAGATTGGTCTTGCCGCAGGAGCCATGAACTCGATTACAAGAGATTTTGGAGATGTCGGTACCTCTGCAGAAGGACCAAGCTACGTATTTTCAAGGCCTGGTTACTGCCAGTTTTGTTTTATGGAAGCAAAACCTGGATGCTATTTTGTGCCTTGGAGTCTCGTCTTGATGCTCTTTGCTAGATCAAGGATACAGTTGGCAGGACCATGTGTCAAACCGACGGCTACACCGTGAGACTGGCATGGGACCTGTTTCTTGCATAATCCAGGATCGCTAACTCAAGCTATATGAGCCCCTAGCTTGTTTCCCTATGGATGACCCTGCCCTTCAGGTTGTCTCTTTGCGAGATAATCCTGGGTGGAGGGGGGGCCCGGGCAGCTCGCCCAAACCTGTCCAAGGAGCTAAGATAGGCCAAGGGCTAGAATGGAGACTCCCCCAAAAGGGGACACTCGTGGCGGGAATCGAAAGGGTGAATGGGCCCCAATGCCGCCCCGCGGCGTTGGCCCCGTTTTTCTGGTGTTTTAATTAAAATTTATAATTATAAAATTTTAATATATTTTAATATTATTTAAAAATAAAATTTTAATATATATATTTTAATATATAAATTTTCCCATTTAATTTTTGGTCTGAAAAATTATTACATATATAAAAAATTTGTGTGTGTGTGGGGTGTGTGTGTGTGTGTGTAGGGTGTGTGGCATGTGGGGTTATATACATTTGTGTATATATAAATGTAAAATATTATTATACATTTTTTCCTTTTA
>NC_051425.1:27683992-27691492 GCF_015228065.2 Penaeus monodon | reverse complement strand
TACTGAGGATGACCTAGGCCTCGAGAGTTCATGTCAAGCACCCGTCGTGGTAAGGTCGGCCTAGCCCTTTCCCCTCCGGGCTAAGCTGACCTGACCCGCGACCCAGCATACAGCCATACCCATATATAGACATTCTCATTTGTTCCATACTGTGTGTGTCAACTCTTAAAAATAAAGTCACGCCGTTAACAAGTATAACTACCCTCTGTTCACCATTGTACTAAGGATTATAGCCTTTTACACAGTGTGACATCTATTAATAGTGGAATCTACCTGAGCCAGTGTGACATCCATTAAAAGAAGACCGGCTGGGCAGCTGTTGACCTCCTGGGTCATGACCTCACCTTCGGCGATAACGAGAAACGCTTAGAGGGGGTAGCCGAGGGTAACAGCTGTGTCCCCATGCCCTTGGGTGGAAGCGACCCAGAAATACCCGAAGGGGTCAGTCCGAGTCCGTTCCTTGAACCGCGAACACCTTCCCCTTTAGCCCTAGGAGCTGACCTGCCTCCACCACGTCTACCGCGTCAAGATCCATTCTAATCTAGTGTCTGTTCCCTCAATAAAGCTGAGAAACAAACACTGTGTTTTCCTCTGGACCTGCCAGATAATATAGTGGTATTCTAGTATAATTCAAATTAGAGACCATTATAGTGTCTGTTTGAATCCCGGAAGATCGAACTCTGCGGGACGACATCTCGACCACGCCCACACCAAGACTCCCTGGAAACACACAGACATGCAAATAAACTACCACGTAACTATATATATATACGTATTCAAACGTATATATATATATATATATACATATATATATATATATATATATATATATATATTACATATATATGTATACAAATATAAATGATATATACATATATAAATATATATATTTATAAATATAAATATATACATACATAAATATATATACATACATACATAAATATATATACATATATAAATATATATATATACATATATAGATATATATACAAATATATATATATATACATTTATAAAAAATGAGTGTGTGTGTGTGTGTGTGTGTGTGTGTGTGTGTGTGTGTGTGTGTGTGTGTGTGTGTGTGTGTGTGTGTGTGTGTGTGTGTGTGTGTGTGTAAACACATATTTCCACCATAATTCTGTACTCCAAGAACCTTGAATAAAACCATTATCCTGCATCGAGATTCGTCACCCCAAGGTAGCTGACCCAGCTGATCTCCCCCGAATGCTCACATACCACACGTTACAAACCGAAATATTATATGGCTTGCTCGGGTTTCTCTCCAAATACAGCAGTTGGTCTTGCATAGTTAATTAAAACATTTTATCTTTAGCCTTTTTTTTTCTTTCTTTCTTTTTGTAGCATCACGAAATCCCTAACACTTTGATACATTGTTTCAAGTTGTAGCACGGTCCCTACAAAACACGATATCATCGAAGTTTGTACTGATATACAAAATACTGAAAAAAGGGAAGTTATCTTGTTTATTTCTCATACAGAAAGCCAACAGAAAACCACTAAACTATTAGGTATGCTGATAAGCAAGACATTGAGGAAGCTTCAAATAAAATGGAAAAAGTATCTGATTTCCCGGTAACTTACATTGTTTATCTTCATCACTCTTCGCTTCGCAAGGTTGTGGAAAGTTTAAATGTTTTTCTCAGATACTGTCAAAATACTTTTTCCTTATTACATACATTGTTCTTCACATGAAAAGTGGGAAATGCATAAGGCTATGCATCTTATCGTATCCTCCGCGAGCGAGTTTCGTGTCCAAATCAGACAACTGGGTAATTCTAGTGATCACGGACAATTACTTGACTTATTGATTGAATTAATTCAACAAAGAAAATATGCAGCGTTTTCTTTGATATTTTTGAGCCTGTAAGGTTATATAATAAAGGTACAGAATGATTTTCAAGACATTCATCCCACCGAAGTCAATACCAAGTCATGACTCGAACACGTTGGAAATTCTTACCATGTTTCAGCGACCGTCATGATTGACTTCAAATCTTACCCATATAGAGTGATGATGATGTACTGCTAAAACGGCACAGAAACAGTTTGTGCACCTTTACAATAAAAAAGTTATATCAAGGAACTTACGATGCGATTCGTAATCAGTGATAATATAAATCCCTATTTGAGATTGATTACCTAAAAAAAAAGAAGGTAACACCGGCACTCTCCGTGGAAAGGAACTGGGGACCCTACCACGTACTCACTCCAAGAGCATCACAACATGAAAACTACAATTAAGTACCATGCTGTGACCACGGCGGCTCAGACATGAACCTACCGTTAAAAGAAGAAGATCTGAGATTACGTGAAATATATCTGACAAATATCGCGCTCTGGTTGGCTGGCTAGAATCTATCAAACCGTATGAAGTTGAAGGCAAACACTTTGATACAATATGAAAAGATGTTTCAACAGGTTCCAATAATTTACGCGTAGAGGGCAAACATGTATCTGAGTGTATCAAAGTGATATGGTTTAGGAAATGTTACAAAAAAGGTTATTAATGTCATTAATCCATTGCCACTGTGTGTGTGTGTGTGTGTGTGTGTGTGTGTGTGTGTGTGTGTGTGTGTGTGTGTGTGTGTGTGTGTGTGTGTGTGTGTGTGTGTGTGTGTGTGTGTGTGTGTGTGTGTGTGTGTGAATTGGGTTAAAATAATAGTAAAAAGCGTATCAGAGTGAACTGTAAAAGATAATGAAAATATTATAACAAGGAAGATGGCAAAGATCAAAGATATTGAATGTTACATGTCAAAATAATGTTAAATACATTTCAAATTGAAACTCGCTTTAATCTCCCTCCCTCTCTCTCTCTCTCTCTCTCTCTCTCTCTCTCTCTCTCTCTCTCTCTCTCTCTCTCTCTCTCTCTCTCTCTCTCTCTCTCTCTCGTCCCGTGTGATAATATTCAGATTGATTTCTTGAATTTGCGATTAAAACTTTCTTCACTTCACTCTAGAAGCTTCGAGAGATTATTTATAAAAAAAAAACGGATGAACCAAACTTTGACTTGAAAAACGACGGGAAAAATCAAAGTTTGAGGTTTGACTATCAACCTAAACGGTTCGTCAGAATAAGAGATAACAAGAGTCTCAAAAGATTCCTATAAGATTGGAGAGGCAGTTCCATATGTGTGATCAATCTCATATGCATACACCTACGGGCATATGCATATAGGCACATCTTTACTTACACATGCATAAATGCTCATACGTAGGCAGTAATGTAAATCAATGTTCACTCACAAGCACATATAGATGTAAGTTTATTGACCACAGAAAATGCAATAAAGAATCAATCATATAAATGAGTTAATACAATTTCTGGTCCATATCAAAGATGTTCAAATATAGAATGACAATAAGAGTGCAAGCCGTCAAATAATGTATATACATAAAAGCAATTCCGAATAAAGCATGGAATTAAAATACGCTATGAGAAGCAACATGTACAATCACAGAACAATGTGTACTAAGTAATGATATATTAAATACATTCAAAAAGAGAAAAAAGTACGACGTTCGGCATCGTTACAAGAGTATTATCGATATGACTCCAGTTCTACGCCCGCTACTTAATATTGATGTATCTTTACAAAATACTTAAATTATTCTTTTATGCTGATAGAATTCCATAGATGATTTTTTTTTTGTTAGATGTTTACTTGGCATGTCGTATTATGATGTAGGTTTCTCTTTTATACTCTTTTGGGGGTCGTCCTTCTGTTCCCCTTTCCATTCTCAATGGCTAACGAGTGGCTGTTCCCTCGAATTCCTGTGAACCAAATCAGGGGGTTTTCGTTTAAGGCTGATTTCAAAATAAAATGATCATCTTGTCTATAGAAAAGTAGAGGTCAGAAGTCAACATGTAATCTTCCTTGAGGACTGAGAGAAAAATGGAACGTATGAGGTTGGTATCATTTTGAATGAGGTCTCTAGTATACCTTAATGTTATTCAGGATTAATGCAGGGGGTTGTCTAGGAGATCGGATCTGTCAATTAAAGTTTTACGAAGCAATTGTGTTTGACTAACAGTAACCAGAACATGTAAAGGGAGATAAACTGTCTCCAAGTAGCATGAATCATAACATGCAGTTAGCGTAATACCCGGTAATTGTTTCAGGTCCCGACTGTATAATTGAATGACAGGCTTTTAATCTCCCGTACAAATTCGTTGAAATATGAGCTGAGTCAAATATTTAACCTTTTAGTGCAAATTGACACATGGTTGTTTCTTTCAAAAATTATGCAGACTTTAATATTTGAGGCGTTTTTAACCAATGCACGGGGTTCTGACTGAAGAGATGACTCCACTAGATGAGAAAATGCCAAGATAGGTATGCTGAGTACATGCGGTCACATTACCCTCCCGGAATGGTCGCTTTATGTTCACCACATCCCTAGATCACATTATTCTGATTTTCTGGTAGTGGTATCATTCATGAGCTTAGGAAGTCACATTTGTGTTTCATCAGCCTGATCATATCAATCAAGTATAGTATAGATAATAAAGAAGAAGTCTCTCCCCTGGTTAAATCTGTGATCAACCCTAATGACACTGTTATGTACCCAAGCGTTTATGTTGAACTAGTTGTAATATAACAGCACCACATGATGCAGCTTCGATAAACTCGCTAATCCCCCCACTGTCAGCGGTTAGGCCCACTCTCTTTGTTTAATAATTATGCAGAGCTTAGCCATGCGCCAGACGGATGGATAAACACCTGAAATAAAAACTACGGTAAAAAAGGCAGTGATTATGATAACCAAGTTTAAGGGCAGAGCCTTGAAAGCCTTCGCTGTAATCCGTCTCTCGTTTCCTTGCCCTTATTTGCAATTCTACTTCATGTGCGTGTGCATTGGATGTTGATATTGTGACAATCATCAGCATTAAGCTTGTTACGTCTGGCGGGTTGAAGATATCCCTTCATTAAGTTTTAAAATTTTCGTCTGACGGAAATATGGATGGAGATATTGTCACACACATTACACTTATAACTTTTAATTTTACCTCTTTCATAATAATGATTTTACTTTCAAAAAAAGTAACTTGTGTTCACATTTTATACCCACTTATGTTGATAAATTTATATACCAGTTGACTGATCACTAAGCACACTATTTTCATTTTAAAAAATCAGATAAAAATTAATAAACCAGAAAGAGCGAGAGAATTATGTGAAGAGATGCAAAATTAAAAATTATGATTATAATTGTTGTTATTATCTTTATTATCATTATTAATATCATTATTATCATATTATCATAATTACCATTATTGCGATTCTTATCATTATTATGTATCATGATAATTAAAAAACGATCACAATAATGAAAATGATAATAATCATAATTTATATTATCATTACTGTCTTTGTTGTAATTGTCAGCATTATGATTATTATTGCTTTCATTATTGTTATTATTATCATTATTATTACTATTATTATTTTCGTCATTTCTGTTATCTTCATCATTATTATCACTACTGTTATTATTAGTAGTAGTAGCAGTAGTATATATACATATATATTATTGTTTTTTGTTATCATTATTGGTATCATCATCATCATCATCATCATCATCATCATCATCATCATCATCATCATCATCATCATCATCATCATCATCATCATCATCATCATCATCATTATTACTACTATTATTATCATTGATGTTGCTGATCAAAATATTATTGTCATTGTCGATGTATTGCGATCATTGTTATTATTATTGCTATTATTATAGACGTTATCATCATTATTGTTTGTAATTATTTTTATTGTTATCATTATTATTAATATTATTATTTCTATCGTTATTGTTGTTGTTACTATCATTGTTATCATCATTATTATCATTACTACTATTATTTATTATAATCATTATAGCTGTTCTTATTATCATTATTATTATTATAGTTTCTTTCGAAGTGTTAGTGTTGTTATTATAAACGATGATTTGCTTAATATTAGGAGCACCATTTCGAAAATGGATAATGATATTGCTATTTGAACGACGGTAGTAACGTTGATGAGTAATTATAGCCTCGTTTACAATATGATATGATATGTTAATGATGACGTGGATAAAAGAAAGAAAGAAATAAAAAAAAATAAAAATAAAAGTCAGCTAACCAAAAGCTTTCATTCTTACCTGCTTTACCTTCCCTTTCTTACCTCTCTATCTCCGGCTCCCTCCCCTCTTCCTCTTACCCTTCCCGTCCGCTTTCGCCGACTCTCTCTCTCTCTCTCTCTCTCTCTCTCTCTCTCTCTCTCTCTCTCTCTCTCTCTCTCTCCTTTTCCCATTACTCTCCCTCTCACCTCCTTTCTTTTCCTTCTCTCTTATCCATTTTCTTACCTTCTCTCTTCAATTCCTCACACACCTTTCTGTATCTCCTTCGCGCCCTTCCTCTCCCTCTCGCCCTTCCCATGCCCTTTCCTTCCCGCCAGTTCCCTCCCCCTTCTCTCTTTCCCTCCCTCTTCCCTCCCCTTCTCTCTTTCCCTCCCTCTCCTCCTCTTCTCTCTTTCCCTCCCTCTCCTCCCCTTCTCTCTTTCCCTCCCTCTCCTCTCCTCCCCTTCCATTCCCTCCACTTTCCACCCTGCGCTTATTCCCTCCCTTTCCCTCTTCCCTTCCCCTCTGTCTTCCTCTTCCTCTCCATCTTCCCATCCCCTTCCCATCCCTCCAGCTCCCTTCTCTTCTCTCTTCCCCTCCTCCTCCTCCTCCTCCTCTCTCCAACCCCGTTTCGTATCCTGCCATTCA
The DNA here is from genome assembly GCF_015228065.2 of Penaeus monodon. Taxonomy (NCBI): domain Eukaryota; kingdom Metazoa; phylum Arthropoda; class Malacostraca; order Decapoda; family Penaeidae; genus Penaeus; species Penaeus monodon. The sequence continues at coordinate 27,684,713 of NC_051425.1, read as the reverse complement.
CCCCCCCCCCTTCCTCCTCCAGCCTCTCCTGTGTCTCTCGTATCTTCATACCATATTCATAGCACAGTTGGCCCTGCCTCAGTGCCCAAATAAAATAGGAACTCATCCACGTGAGGAATGGATGCAGAGGGGAGGATGGTGGGGAGAGGGAGGGAGGGAGAAGGAGAGAGAGAGAGAGAGAGAGAGAGAGAGAGAGAGAGAGAGAGAGAGAGAGAGAGAGAGAGAGAGAGGGAGGGAGGGAGGGAGGGAGGGAGGAGAGAGAGAGAATTGGGGAGGGAGAGAGGAGAAGAGAAGAAGTGAGGGAGGAGGGAGAGAGGAGGAGAGAATAAGAGAGGGAGAGAGAAAGCGTACCAAAGAGATGGGAAGTAAGAAAGAGAAAAAGAAAGAAATAGATGACTGAAAGAGAAAAAGAAAAAGTCAACGAAAAAATAAAATAATAATGAACACGCTCGCCCAGGGAGACTTGATATGAGAGAGAAATGTCTACGAGAACATTCACCCTTCTGTCCTAGTAACCGAGTGATGAGAATCGCATGACACGAGAAGGTATTGTTGTCGCCTCCCTTACAAGTGAAATACTCCAGGATGTTAATACAACATGATGCAATTCACGCTATTGTATTATATTGTATTATGTTGTATGAACCTCCATACACGCACGGAAGGCGAATGCAATATTTTTCTGTGTCGACATAGAAAGAAGAGGTGGTGAAGTTTCCGA
>NC_051425.1:27671492-27676492 GCF_015228065.2 Penaeus monodon | reverse complement strand
TTTCTCTTTTTTTTTTGTCAATCATCTGAATCTCATTATTATGATCGGCTTTTTGCCTCTCGCTGCTTAGATATCTCGCTTTTGTTTTCTTTCTTTTTTTCTTCTCTTTTTATTCAATAAAAGGGGAAAAATACGTTTTTCTGCTCGTCTAGGCATTAACAATTAAAACAATCTCAAGGAACTGTTTATGCTTTTGGAGAATTTTTAAATCTTGTTTTTCGTATATATTTTTTTCTCTCATGCTCTTGCCTTCTGTTATATCAGTATCATTTCCATTATCATATTTATGCTATCATTATAATTATTACTGTTATCAACCGTTAACAAGAGTTAATCACATTTATATCTTTCGTTCCATTACAAATATTATCATTATCGTATCAATGATTATTATCATCATGTTAACTATTTGTTAACAACGATCGACACGTCTGTAACAGCCAAGATCAGTCCCTGACGGCTTTCAACTTTTTAAAAAATGGGAGGTTGAAATTACAATTAAATCTTTCTTGATCTGACTTTGATTCGTCAAACACAATTTTCGATATGTTAAGCAGGATGTCATGACAGGTTTTTTTTTTGTAATTTAATAAATCTAATTCCCCCCCCCCCCTCCCACACACACTCTCTCTCTCTCTCCCCAGTCCACTTAAAAATGAATAGAGAGAGAGGTGGAGGGAGGAAGAGAGAGAAAAAGAGAGACAGAGAGAGACAGACAGAGGGAGACAGACAGAGAGAGAACAAGTGAGTGAATGAGAGCTTGGAAGAGATGTAAGAGACAAGAAACACAGACAGACAGAATTCAAGACAACAAGACAAATGGGGAATCCAAAGAAACAGACGCACAGAGACGCCAATCAAACAGAAACAAGCAAAAGAGAAGAGAGAACCACAGAGGGAGAGGCGGAAGCAGGCAGTCCTTGCACCAGACGCCCCTCTCGCCCAGAGATCGCGAGGGCCATCTGTTTGCGCCGCGAATTCCGTCTCCTCGTCCAAATCCCCTTGGCACTGGGACATGGCACTCAAGTAGCCTATCGCGATATAGGTCAGAGTTCTGTATAAACAAAGAAATACACTTTACGACCAGCGCTGAGAGGGACTTTGCCTGGCTTGTGGGGGGGGAAGGGTAGGGGTATGGTGGAGGGGTGGTGGGGTGGAGGTGGGGGTAGGAGTGATGGTGAATTTGGGAGTGCGGGTGGAGGTGGATGGAGGGGTGGAGGTTGGGAATGGATGTGGAGGTGGAAATAGTGGGTGGAGTTAGCAGTGGTGGAGGTGGTGGTATAGGTGAAGGTAGGGAGTGGAGATGGAGGTTGTGGTGGAAGTGGAGGTGGAGGCAGGGGGTGGAGATGGAGGTGGTGAAGGAAGGGGGTGGAGCTGGATGTAGCGGGTGGATTTAGAGGTGGAGAGTCGAGGTGGAGGTAGGGTGTGTAGATGCAGGTGCAGGTAGGGGACTGAAGGCGGAGGTGGGGTAGGGGGATAGAGGTGGAGGTTGTTATGGAGACGGAGGTGGAGGCGGGTGGAGGTGGACCTGTAGGTAGGGGGGGGGGTAAGAAGATGAGGGATAGGTGCAGGAAGGAGAACGGATGGGAGGAGAGGATGAGGATGAGAGAGGACAGGAGGGATGGGATGGGGAGAAGAAATAGGAATGGGAAAAGGGGATGGAAAAGGGGGAAGGAAGAGAATGAAGGGGAGGAACGAGGGAGAGAGGGGAAGGGAGGGGGATGAGGGATAGGAGGAGGGAGGGGTAAAGGGGAGGAAGGAGAAGGGATAGGAGGAAGGGTAGGGATGAGAGCTAGAATAGATGGGGAAAAGGAGGAGTGAGGATAGGGGAGAACACGGACAGAGGGGTGAAAGGGGAAGGAGAGGGGAGGAAGGGGGAAGGAGGAGGGAGGGAAGGGGAAGGAAGGTTCAGAGAATAGAAAAAGGAGGAGGAGATAAGAGAGGGTAGAAAGGGGAAAGACAGGTGGAGAGGATAGAAAAAAGAAGGAAGGGGGAGAAGAGAAGATAGGAGAAGGAGAAAAAAAAAGAGGAGAGGAGAAGAACAAGAGGAGTAAGAAGAAAGATAAGAGGGGGGAGGGGGGGTTACTGCAAGGCACTTAATGGCTCGAGTAGTAAGGAGAAGGGGGGAGGGGGATAGAGGAAGAGAGGGGGGTGGGGAGGGGGCATTGGAGGCTGAGAGAGACATCCTGGATCTGTGGGAAGGGGGAGGGGGGATGTTGGGTGGGAGGGGGAAGGTGCGAAGAGGGAGGAAGGGGAGAGGAAGAAAAATGGGTGGGAGATAGATGAAAGAGAAGAGGTTAGCTGCTTTCTTGTATCCCCTCTCTCTTTCTATCTATCTATCTATCAGTCTCTATCTATCTATCTATCTGTTTATCTATCTATCTATCTACCTATCTATCTGTCAGTCTGTCTAACTATCTGTCTATCAACCTCTCTCTCTCCTATCTATCTATCTATCTATCTATCAATCTCTCTTTCTCCCAGTCTATCTATCTATCTATCTATTTATCTATCTGTCAATCTATCTATCTATCTATCTGCCTATCAGTCTCTCTTTCTCCCAGTCTCTCTCTCTCTCTCTCTCTCTCTCTCTCTCTCTCTCTCTCTCTCTCTCTCTCTCTCTCTCTCTCCTCTCTCTCCTCTCTCTCTCTCTCTCTCTCTCTCTCTCTCTCTCTCTCTCTCTCTCTCTCTCTCTCTCTCTCGTTTTCTTCGTAATATTTAGTTTTTGTATTTTCTCTTACATCTTTCGTTTTTTCGTTTCTTTTCATTTTCTTACAGCTGTTATCTTGTTGTTGTCCACGTCATCCATTCTTCTCTCTCTCTCTCCTCCTTTCCTCTCCTTCCTTTCATCCATGCTTCCTGTTATTTTCATTTGCTTCTTCTCTTATTCCCTTTCTCCCATCCCTCCCTCCTATTCCTCTACCCCTTCTTCTGTCATCTTTCTCTATCATTCCATTTTCTCCTCTCTCCTTCCTTTCTCCCATTCCCTTCCTTCATTCCTCTCTCTCATTCTCCGTCTCCCTTCTCTCTCTCTCTTTCTCCTTTCAGACTCTTTTCCCCTTCTTCTCTTTTCCTCCTTTTGTTATCTTCTTCCTTCTATCTCCATTATTCCATTCTTTCTTACTTCCTCCTTCCTACCCTTTGTCTTCCTCCCTCCCTCCCTCTCTCTCTCCTTCCCTCTTTCTCGCCTTTTCTAACTCGTTTCTTCCTCTCTCTCTTTCTCGATCTCTCTCCCTCTCCCTTTCCCTCTCTCCCTCTGCCTCCCTCTCTCCCCTCCCTCTCACCCTCCCTCCCTCTCACCTTCTCTCCCTCCCTTCCTCCCTCCTCTCCCTCCTCTCCCTTCGGAATCAATAGCCCCTTCAGTTGACCTCGTGTGACCTGACGCCCCAAGTAATCGCTCAGGTCAAGCTGAAGTTGCACGCGCTAATTACGCCATTGTATCTCTCTTGAGGTCTTTGACTCGAGTGGGATGAGTGGGGAGGGGGAGGAGGTGGGGAAGGCAGGAGGAGAGGAGGGATATGGACGGGGGGGGGGGGCAGGAGAAGGTGGAGAAGGGAGGGGAGGGGAGGACAAGAGGGTAAGAATGGCAAGTGGAGGGAAGGGGAGGGAATGAGAAGGAGAGAAAGGAATGGAAGGGAGGAGAAGAGGAAGAGAGGGTAGAGAGGCGAGGAGAGGGAATGGGATGGAAGGAGGAAAGTTTGGAAAGGGAAAAGGAGAGGAGGGGAGGATTGGAGGGAATCCTGGAGGAGGGGAGGAGAAGGTGAAGAGAGAGGGAAAGTGAAAAGAAAAGAGAGGAAAGTTCAGATCGGAAAGAAGAGAGATTAAAGGGAGCAGAGGGGAGAGGAGAATGGTAAAAAGAGTATGGGGAATTAGGGGAGAAGGGAGGAGGCGAGAAGAAATAGAAAAAGAGGTAAGGGAGGTGAGGAAAGACGTTGAGAGAGAGGGAAGAGGTGAGAAGGGAGAGAGAGAGAGAAAGAGGGATGAAAGCATGCGAAAGATCTCAGAGACCTCAAAGAAAACATGGGAACCGGAGGAAGAAGAGGAGATGGAAGAGGAGAGAGAGAGAAGAGAGTAGAAGAGGACAGAGGTCGAAGAGTCAAGGAGCGCTGGATGCATCTCGAGTCAGAAGTGGAGGTTCTGTGTTATCTCTTTTATCTCGACTTTTATTCCTGATGCACAGATGTCTCGTTTTGCTCCCCCCCCCCTTTCTTCGTCCAAACCTCCTTCCCCTCTCATCAGCTTTCGTTCCCTTTCCCTTCCTTTATCCCCCTTTCTCTTTCTGTTCTTGTCACTTCTTCCATTCCTCTCTTCCTACTTCCTCTTTTTTTCTCTTCATTTCCTTCTCTTCATTCCCTTTCTCTTTCTCTTTTCTGTAACACTTCTTTTGCTCCTCCCTCATTTCTTCCCTTCTTCCTTCCTCCAATGATCTTTCTTTCTCTCTCTCTCTCTCTCTCTCTCTCTCTCTCTCTCTCTTCTCTCTCTCTCTCTCTTCTCTTTTTCTCTTCTCTCTCTCTTTCTAGCCTTACTTCTCGTCCTTCTCTCTCCATCTCTCTCTTCTCTCCTATCTTTTCTCTCTCTACTTCTCTTACTCTCTATCTCTCTAATCTTATAGTTCTCTTCTTCTCTCTCTCTCTATCTCACTTTTCTTTCTAATATCTCTCTCTGTCTGTTGTTTTTTTTTTTAGATCTCAACTTTACACTCATAAAAACTCACATTCAACTTTTTCTATCTCTATCTATTAATTATGTTATTGTCCTTTCTATATTCTGTTGTAGAGAAGTAATAGTGACTTTAATCACTTCTGAATAATTGTAACACGTCTGGATTCAAGTTGAATAGTGTCAGTACTGATAGTAATATTTTGAAAGTAGTATATAGAAGTAATAGATAGTGTAAAGTAGTGTTGTTTTGTACTAACAACTTAAACTACAAAAAAAATCACATTCAACATTTTCTGATTCTATTATTAAATATATAGCACATTTCCTTCTATATCTTT
>NC_051425.1:27627747-27635247 GCF_015228065.2 Penaeus monodon | reverse complement strand
GTGGCTGTGTGTGCGTGGCATATGTGCGTGCATGTGTGTGTGTAAGTAATGTGTGTGGTGTGTGTCTCTCTTACCGGTGTGTGTGTGTGTATGTGTATGAGTGTGTGTATGTGTGTGTGGTGTGTGTGTGCATGTGTGTGTGTGTGTGTGTGTGTCGTGTGTGTGTGTGTGCATGCATGTATGTATAAACACACACTCTCTCTCTCATCCCTCACAAATGCAGAAATGTCTTTTCTTGTTGACTTTCCCAACGTTCTCCTTCAATTAACATCCTGGGAAAAGTGGAAGCAATTTGATTAACTAATTGTTTCTTGATTAATCTGATGATACACGGAAACTCAAAAGCCATTAATTACCTGATTTAATTCCTGCAGATGCAATGTAAATGATACACCTCGTTTCTTATTATCGCTTTTATGTTCGTTGCATATTTATGAACGAATTTTCGGAAGGAAGTATCTGGAAATTACGAATGCTGTATTTTTTTCTTTGTTTTTCTTCTGTTTATTCTTCTTCTTCTTTGAAGTCTATTTCTGTGGACTCTGTAGTACCTCTAATTATCTGATTGTATTTGTATTTTAATCTAAATTTACTACATGCAACACTATCTATTAATTTCTCTGAGAGATTTTGCGAATCTGAGTTCCCCAGAGTCTGCAGTGAGTTGCCTTCTTTATTTTTTTTAGATTAGACGCAGCGTGGTGTATCCAGTGATGTGAAATAGTTACAAAGTTCTTTATAATTCATGCTAGGCAGAAAATTACTTCCATACCTTAATTTGGTAGGACTTCTGTGGCTACAGGTAATCCTCAGGTTTGCACAGCGCTTACCGAGAAGTCTTTCAAAATGTTGTTTTTTGTACACAGCATAATCACACCTTGCCCTGCTCCCAGACTTTAAGAAATTCATCTGTGTAGCATTCACCTACAGTGCATTCCTCAAGGTGTTCATCGATAAATGGAAAAGAAGCTGAGAATTGAGCACACAAGATTGACTCCCGGGTAGATTGATGGCTAAAAGTGAAGCACGTTACGAGTTATGCCAAGGGCCATTAACGGTAGCGCATGTAGTGGAAAGGTGTGCAGCATTCTCAGACCAATGACCTATGTACTTGTCTCCCTCATATACACTGAAAATTGTACTGGGGAAGGAAAGTCTTATTAGTTTCCTAGGGGAGACATGTTTTAAATAAAGTTTGAATATGCATTTTAATGCAATATTCTTTTAGTTTTAAAGCATAATAATTATTCTTTGATCTTTTTTAATATAATATTTATTGTTATTTATATTTACTTATAAGAGGCATCATCTATTGATTGATTTATAAACGTTTATATACTTTGAAATTTTAATCTCACAAGGTATTCGCCGGTAATGACCTTACCTGTAGGCGCCATATACAATTTTGAATAATCAATGAAACAATATCTCTCTCTCTCTCTCTACTATCTATCACACATAAGAGAGAGAGAGAGAGAGAGAGAGAGTATTGGAGGAGAGAGAGAGAGACGAGAGAGAGAGAGGAGAGAGAGAGAGAGGAGAGAGAGGAAAGAGACGAGAGAGAGACGAGAGCCATGTGTGTAGAATACCCTCAGGCCAGCGATTGAATATCATATAAATATTGTTCAGTAGACGTGTTCCATTTGCACACATTAAAACATTACTTTTAATATCGGTGATAAATCGATTCAAGTTAGATGCATTCAACTTCAGAAAATATCTTTTATCCGTTTCTTCTAGGTTTGTTTATCTCTATTCCTTTCGTTCTTTAATATTTTCTTTTTTGATCGTTAATGAAAATTTAACCAACATTCTTCCTTTTTTCCCTGATTTTTTCACTTTCCAATCCCATTTTCTATCCTTTTTAAAAGACGTAATCACTTCCATGCTTATGAATATCATGCATGATAAAACATAAGTTTCTTTAGAAATATAAGTTTACAGGCTATTATGCGGTTTCAAAAAAAAAAATCGATTCAAAGTGAAATGTTTTGTCGGTATTGTATCTGTGTGTGTGTGTGTGAGTTTGTGTGTGCATTTGCTGTGTGTGTGTGCTGTGTGTGTGTGTGTGTGTGTGTTTGTGTGTGTGTATGTGTGTGTGTGTGTGTGCGGTGGTTGTGTGTGTGTGTGTGTGTGTGTGTGGTGTGTAGGTGTGCCGTGTTCTTGTGGGGAGAAATAGTTTCTATGTCTCTTTGTCAATAGTAATAAAAACATTTTTTTTTTACATTTATTTCGTACATCCAACCAATGAAAAGACAAAAAGCGTTATAAGACATAATCAAATTGATGAGGAAAACTGCATCACAATATTTCTTTCTGAACACAATATTTGGGTACAAAATAAATTTGGAATTCTACAAGCGATATGAAAAATCGTATCAAGTTCTATTGCATATACTGGAGCCGTATACAAAAATATGTGCAAACATATATTGAAAACGGCCAATATATATGCTTATACACACAAAATGAAAAAAAAAATACAAAGCTATGAAAAGTGCACAATTTTATGTTTCTAAACCTGTTAAAACAATAATTTAATCATAATAATCATAATAAATAAAATAAAACAAAATAATAATCACGATAAAACTAAAAAATAAAACAGAATCTACAGAAAAAATAATTTCAACAATCTGCTCCAGTTTGCCATTAAAAAGGCCCTTGGAAGAATAAGTGCTTAGATGCAGAAAGACAAACGAGAACAGAGGGAAGAGAGGAAAGTGAGAGAGAACGAGAAAGGGGAAGAGAGAGAGGTAAAGAAAGAGATAAGGGAAAAGTTAGCAATGAAAGAGAAAGAGAGAAGAGTACGAACTGAGAATAAGTTAGAGAAAGTGTGTATGCGTGCGCGCGCGCGCGCGTAGTGTGTGTGGTGTGCGAGAGAGGGTGGGGAGAGAGAGTCGGAAAGAGAGTAAGAAAAAAGAGTAAGAGTAACAAGAGAAAAAGCGAGAGAGAACAAATGTTCTAAATCTCCATTTAAGAGAACAAAAGAGTGAGAGAGAAAAAAAAATAAAGAATAATTAAGAGAAAAGAGTAATAAAGAAAGGGAGAGGGAGGGAGAGAGAGAGAGAGAGAGAGAGAGAGAGAGAGCGAGAAAGAGAGAGAGGAGAGTCACGCTTCAAGTCATTAGTCAAATGATAATATTGAATGTTCAAGTTTTGTCATTTCATCTGTTCAAAATTAAGTTGGAAGCGTTAGTTCAATGTGAATATTAATGTGTACGGTAAATTAGTTCCAGGCACAGGCACCCACCACACACACACAACACACCACACACACACACACACACACACACACACACGCACGCACACACACACGCACACCCACCCACACACACACACACACACCCCACACACACACACCACACACACGCCCACACACACCCACACACACACACCACACACACACCACAACACACACACACCCACACACACCACACATATATATAAGATATATCTATATATATTATAATATATATATATATATATAAATATATTATATATATAAAAACGCATGTATGTATATATGTATGTATATATATAGTATATATATATATATATAATATAATATATATAATATACATATATATATACATATATGTATCATGTATATGTACATATATATATATATATATATATCTATTAATATATTATAATATATATGTGTGTGTGGTGGTGTGTGTGTGCTGCGTGTGTGTGTGTGTGTGTGTGTTGTGTGTGTGTGTGTAATATAATATATATATATAGATAATACTAATAATAATATATATATATATATATATATATATATGACATATTCTATGTGTGTGTTGGTGTCGTGTGTGTGTGTGTGTGTGTGTGTGTGTGTGTGTGCTGAGTGGTTATGGGTGTGTCGTCTTCTGTGTGGTGTGGTGGTGTGTGTGTGTGTGAAACTGTTGTGTTTTCTGCGTATGTGTGTGTGTGTTGGCATGTGTCGTGTGTGCGGTATGTGTGTGTGTGCGCGTTCTGTGTGTATGTGTGTGTGTGTGTGTGTGCACAGTCTATCTATCACATCCTCCACACGCACGTCAGTCTGGACACATTTTTTATAAATAATAACAACGTATAGGTTTTTCACCATATCACACGGAAAAAAGTAGGTTGCCTGCTGATGCTCGTGAATCGGCCCACTGTGCACACGAAGAATTATTCATCCTGAGGAATTTTACTCTTACCTCATGATCTCATGAGAACAGACTGAACATTCATGAATAACCATTGATTTCATAATTAAAGCAATTGTGTATATGATAGCCATGACAAAGTAGAGAACTTTTTTTTTTTATTAAAATCTGACTCAAAGGTGTACAAAAAGCCAGAGAGAGAGGACACACAGACAGACAGACAGGACAGAGACAGAAATAGACAGACAAGCAAGAAAGCAAGCAAAAGAGAGACAAAACTGACAGACAAACAGAAACAAACAGACAGCCGAAGAAAGATTCGAAATGTAAATACAGACTACATGCAGAATGTAACCTCGGCAATGCCATAAAGCGAATTATCCCTAGAGCGAAACATTATACGATATAGTAATAGCAGATCCAATTAAAGGGAGGGGCCCTGACCAGTTTCAACAGTCTGAAATTTGAGGAAGCAATTCCATTTTGGAAAAAAAAAAGGAAAAAAAAATTTGCGTAACTCAGAAAGGTTATTGATACTGGGGTGTTTGCTCTCGCTTCGGTAAAAGATTTGTCTTTAACTCCACCCTTTTAATCTCTATCTTTTCTCTGATCTTTCTATCTGGCTATCTATGTGTCTATTTATCTACCTGCTGTAGCATTATCTGTCTACCTAAGTACGTACCCTACCTAACCATTCTATATATCTATTTGTGCTTCTGTCTATCTATCATCTAGCTATATACGCGTTCGCATACTCACATACACACAAAACAGACACTGTATGTATTATGTATGTATGGGCTGACACATACATAAAATTGTACAAATCACACTCGAACACACACACACCACACACATACACACACACCACACACACACACACACACACCACACACACAAACACACACACACGCACACACAAACACACACCACACCACGCACACACACACGCACACACCATGCAAACACGCAGCACCCTTACCCATACACAACATATACAATTAAACATAGAACACACCTATACCCCCCAACCCCTAACACACACACACATTACACTATTTTAACACACAGACAGACACACACCACCACATTGGTAATGCCAGAGGAGGAGCCGCCCTTCTGGATATTTGTTGCAGAATATTGAAGGCAGCGACCCATATGCTTGGCTTTTGGCGAGGTGTGAAGGTAATTACTGGAGATAATAACCTCATCTCGCTATCCTCAGAAGGGTGATTAGGGAGTACTGTAAGACATCCTCATTTAAGGTGAGAAGGAGAGTATCCTGTTTTTAAAAAGGATAAGCGGAGAGAGTGGGTGCTTCACGAGAATGTTATGATAGTGATGAGGGATATCAGAAATTATCGTGATCATTATATTTATCATAGGTGTTGTCGGTAGGTTATTATATTGATCATTATCATTATATTTATTATCATTATCATCATCGTCATCGTTCTCGTCATAGTCATCGTCACTCTTATCATAACACAGTCATAATCATCGTACATAATAATAATCATCAGATCATAATCATTATCATCATCGTCATTATCATAGTCACAGTCATCATCATCATCATCATATCGTCTCGCTATCGTCATCATTATCAATCATCGTCACCATGTCATTATCATCGTCATCATCATTACCATAATCATAATCACCTCATCATTTATCATAATCCAGTCATATCATAATCACTATTACCATAATCATAATTCATCATCATCTTCATCAATCATCGTTATCATACATTATCATATCTTATCATCTCATTATCTCTTCGAAAACGTAGATGAATGTTTAACAAGGCCATATCCGAAAACGCTTACAGACACACACAAAAAAACTATCACTTAAAAAAATAATAATAAATAAATAAACAAAAAAAAAAGCTCTGTTGGTCTTCTATTGCAGTGTTGCAAAAAAGGAGGGCTGCAACAACGAGATAGCTTTGACGAATAGCCCTTCAGGCTTTTGGCGCAAATATTCTCGCATTTGCTCGGGAAGAGGCCGTCAAAGGGGAGGGGGGGAGGGGGGGGGGAGAAGGGGTTGTTGAACTGTTTGAAGGTCTAATATCAAAAGACCCCCCCACCCCTCCACTCCCTTCTCTGGTTTACCCCCATTACACGGTATCTTTCTCTTGATCACACTTCTCTTGTTGCTCTCTGATTGCTTCTCTTTCTTGCTCTCGCTTTTTATCTTTCTTCTCTGTTTTATCTTTCCTCTCTATGTTTATCTCTCTCTCTCCTCTCTCTCGTTCTCTCTACTCTATCTAGTCTAATATCTAACTATCTATCTGTCTCTCTCTACCTCTCTCTTTATCTTTCTCTTCTTTATCTTTCTCTCTTTCTCCTTCTCTTTTTCTCTCTTTATCTTTCTCTCTTTATCTCTCTCTTTAATCTTCTCTCTTTATCTTTCTCCTTTGTCTTTCTATATTGTCTCACTCCCATCTTTGATTATTCCTTCACCACTATGATCCATGCCTTTCTCCCTCATTTCTTTCGCTTCCACTTATCCCTTCATCCCCCTCCCTCCTCTCTCTATTTCATCTTCTTTCCCCACTTCATCTCTCCGTACCATTTCTATCTCTCTTTCTCCTTTTCCTCCACGCCTTCTCCCCGTTCTTCCATTTCATTTTCTCTCTCCTTCCCATTCCACCTCTCAATATTTCTTTCCTTCTTCCCAGCCCCCTCTTTCTCGCTTTCCTTCCAATTCCCTCCCTCCCCTCGACCTCCCTTTCTCTCTTACGTCCCTCTATCCTCTCAGTATCTCATTCTTCCATTCCCTTTCGCCCCTCTCATCCCTTACACCTTCCCTCCTACTTCGCCTCTCTCTTTCGCCCCCCTCTCTTCCCTCCCTCCCCTCCATCCCTCCCTATCTCCCTCCCTCCCTCCTTCCTTCCCTCCTCCCCCCCCAAGCCTTCTTCCCAGGTCGGCAAAACTGACCAATAAATAAGTTACTGATTCCGTTCATGGTTCGCGATGGAGGGTCTGAAGAGGCGCTCCTGTTAAGAGCCGTACAGGATCAATTTGTGTGTGCGTGCGCTCTCTCTTTTCCAAAACAGATATATTATACTATATAAATATAATAGATAATAGATATATATAGATATATATATATATATATATATATCATATATATATAGATATGATAGATAGATATATATATATATATATATATAATAAATATTATATATATATCTCATATATATATATAATATATATAACCTATTATAATATATATATATACACTAATACATTACTTATATATATATATATATATATATATATATATAATTATATATATATATATATATGTGTGTTGTGTGTGTGTGTGTGTGGTTTTTGTGTGTGTGT